>NW_027526674.1:0-156955 GCF_052857255.1 Amblyomma americanum | reverse complement strand
GCGCGAAAACTTGTATTTCGGCTCAAAACAACAGGATACATCGTTTTAGAGCGATACTATCAAGATTCACGAGCATCGATTCTACAAGTCGTCGAAGAGTAGACGAGAAAAAGGTGTAAACTTTTTCTCTCAGAACTGCGCGAAAACTTGTATTCCGGCTCAAAACAACGGGATGCATCGTTTTAGATCGAAACTAGCACGATTAACGAGCATCGATTTTACAAGTCGTCGAAGAGTAGACGAGAAAAAGGGGTAAACTTTTTCTCTCAGAACTGCGCGAAAACTTGTATTCCGGCTCAAAACAACGGGATACATTGTTTTAGATCGAAACTAGCAAGATTCAGGAGCTTCGATTTTACAAGTCGTCGCAGAGTAGACGAGAGAAAGTGTAAATTTTTCTCTCAGAACTGCGCGAAAACTTGTATTCCGGCTCAAAACAACGGAATACATCGTTTTAGATCGAAACTATTAAAAATTCACGAGCATCGATTTTACAAGACGTCGAAGAGTAGAGGAGAGAAAGGTGTAAACTTTTTCTCTCAGAACTGCGCGAAAAATTGTATTCCGGCTCAAAACAACGGGATACATCGTTTTAGATCAAAAGTAGCAAAATTCACGAGCATCGATTTAACAAGTCGTCGAAGAGTAGACGAGAGAAAGGTGTAAACTTTTTCTCTCAGAACAGCGCGAAAACTGTATTCCAGCTCAAAACAACGGGATACATCGTTTTAGATCAAAACTAGCAAGATTCACGAACATCGATTTCACAAATCGTCGAAGAGTAGACGAGAAAAAGCTGTAAACTTTTTGTCTCAGAACTGCGCGAAAACTTGTATTCCGGCTCAAATCAACGGGATACATCGTTTTACATCGAAACTAGCACGATTAACGAGCATCGATTTTACAAGTCGTCGAAGAGTAGACGAGAGAAAGGTGTAAACTTTTTCTCTCAGAACTGCGCGAAAACTTGTATTCCGGCTCAAAACAACGGGATACATTGTTTTAGATCGAAACTAGCAAGCTTCACGAGCATCGATTTTACAAGTCGTCGCAGAGTAGACGAGAGAAAGGTGTAAACTTTTTCTCTCAGAACTGCGCGAAAACTTGTATTCCGGCTCAAAACAACGGGATACATCGTTTTAGATCGAAACTATCAAGATTCACGAGCATAGATTTTACAAGTCGTCGAAGAGTGGACGAGAGAATGGTGTAAACTTTTTGTCTCAGAACTGCGCGAAAACTTGTATTCCAGCTCAAAACAACGGGATACATCGTTTTAGATCGAAACTAGCAAAATTCACGAGCATCAATTTTACAAGTCGTCGAAGAGTAGACGAGAGAAAGGTGTAAACTTATTCTCTCAGAACTGCGCGAAAACTTGTATTCCGGCTCAAAACAACGGGATACATCGTTTTAGATCGAAACTATCAAGATTCACGAGCATAGATTTTACAATTCGTCGAAGAGTAGACGAGGGAATGGTGTAAACTTTTTGTCTCAGAACTGCGCGAAAACTTGTATTCCAGCTCAAAACAACGGGATACATCGTTTTAGATCGAAACTAGCAAAATTCACGAGCATCAATTTTACAAGTCGTCGAAGAGTAGACGAGAGAAAGGTGTAAACTTTTTCTCTCAGAACTGCGCGAAAACTTGTATTCCGGCTCAAAACAACGCGATACATCGTTTTAGATCGAAACTATCAAGATTCACGAGCATAGATTTTACAAGTCGTCGAAGAGTAGACGAGGGAAAGGTGTAAACTTTTTCTCTCAGAACTGCGCGAAAACTTGTATTTCGGCTCAAAACAACAGGATACATCGTTTTAGAGCGATACTATCAAGATTCACGAGCATCGATTCTACAAGTCGTCGAAGAGTAGACGAGAAAAAGGTGTAAACTTTTTCTCTCAGAACTGCGCGAAAACTTGTATTCCGGCTCAAAACAACGGGATGCATCGTTTTAGATCGAAACTAGCACGATTAACGAGCATCGATTTTACAAGTCGTCGAAGAGTAGACGAGAAAAAGGGGTAAACTTTTTCTCTCAGAACTGCGCGAAAACTTGTATTTCGGCTCAAAACAACGGGATACATTGTTTTAGATCGAAACTAGCAAGATTCACGAGCATCGATTTTACAAGTCGTCGCAGAGTAGACGAGAGAAAGGTGTAAACTTTTTCTCTCAGAACTGCGCGAAAACTTGTATTCCGGCTCAAAACAACGGGATACATCGTTTTAGATCGAAACTATCAAGATTCACGAGCATCGATTTTACAAGTCGTCGAAGAGTAGACGAGAAAAAGGGGTAAACTTTTTCTCTCAGAACTGCGCGAAAACTTGTATTCCGGCTCAAAACAACGGGATACATCGTTTTAGATCGAAACTAGCAAGATTCACGAGCATCGATTTTACAAGTCGTCGCAGAGTAGACGAGAGAAAGGAGTAAATTTTTCTCTCAGAACTGCGCGAAAACTTGTATTCCGGCTCAAAACAACGGAATACATCGTTTTAGATCGAAACTATTAAAATTCACGAGCATCGATTTTACAAGACGTCGAAGAGTAGAGGAGAGAAAGGTGTAAACTTTTTCTCTCAGAACTGCGCGAAAAATTGTATTCCGGCTCAAAACAACGGGATACATCGTTTTAGATCAAAAGTAGCAAAATTCACGAGCATCGATTTAACAAGTCGTCGAAGAGTAGACGAGAGAAAGGTGTAAACTTTTTCTCTCAGAACTGCGCGAAAACTTGTATTCCAGCTCAAAACAACTGGATACATCGTTTTAGATCAAAACTAGCAAGATTCACGAACATCGATTTCACAAATCGTCGAAGAGTAGACGAGAAAAAGCTGTAAACTTTTTGTCTCAGAACTGCGCGAAAACTTGTATTCCGGCTCAAATCAACGGGATACATCGTTTTACATCGAAACTAGCACGATTAACGAGCATCGATTTTACAAGTCGTCGAAGAGTAGACGAGAGAAAGGTGTAAACTTTTTCTCTCAAAACTGCGCGAAAACTCGTATTCCGGCTCAAAATAACGGTTTACATTGTTTTAGAGCGAAACTTTCAAGATTCACGAGCATCGATTTTACAAGTCGTCGAAGAGTAGACGAGAGAAAGGTGTAAACGTTTTCTCTCAGAACTGCGCGAAAACTTGTATTCCGGCTCAAAACAACGGGATACATTGTTTTAGATCGAAACTAGCAAGATTCACGAGCATCGATTTTACAAGTCGTCGAAGAGTAGACGAGAGAAAGGTGTAAACTTATTCTCTCAGAACTGCGCGAAAACTTGTATTCCGGCTCAAAACAACGGGATACATCGTTTTAGATCGAAACTATCAAGATTCACGAGCATAGATTTTACAAGTCGTCGAAGAGTAGACGAGAGAATGGTGTAAACTTTTTGTCTCAGAACTGCGCGAAAACTTGTATTCCAGCTCAAAACAACGGGATACATCGTTTTAGATCGAAACTAGCAAAATTCACGAGCATCAATTTTACAAGTCGTCGAAGAGAAGACGAGAGAAAGGTGTAAACTTTTTCTCTCAGAACTGCGCGAAAACTTGTATTCCGGCTCAAAACAACGGGATACATCGTTTTAGATCGAAACTATCAAGATTCACGAGCATAGATGTTACAAGTCGTCGAAGAGTAGACGAGGGAATGGTGTAAACTTTTTGTCTCAGAACTGCGCGAAAACTTGTATTCCAGCTCAAAACAACGGGATACATCGTTTTAGATCGAAACTAGCAAAATTCACGAGCATCAATTTTACAAGTCGTCGAAGAGTAGACGAGAGAAAGGTGTAAACTTTTTCTCTCAGAACTGCGCGAAAACTTGTATTCCGGCTCAAAACAACGGGATACATCGTTTTAGATCGAAATTAGCAAGATTCACGAGCATCGATTTTACAAGTCGTCGCAGAGTAGACGAGAGAAAGGTGTAAATTTTTCTCTCAGAACTGCGCGAAAACTTGTATTCCGGCTCAAAACAACGGAATACATCGTTTTAGATCGAAACTATTAAAATTCACGAGCATCGATTTTACAAGACGTCGAAGAGTAGAGGAGAGAAAGGTGTAAACTTTTTCTCTCAGAACTGCGCGAAAAATTGTATTCCGGCTCAAAACAACGGGATACATCGTTTTAGATCAAAAGTAGCAAAATTCACGAGCATCGATTTAACAAGTCGTCGAAGAGTAGACGAGAGAAAGGTGTAAACTTTTTCTCTCAGAACTGCGCGAAAACTTGTATTCCAGCTCAAAACAACGGGATACATCGTTTTAGATCAAAACTAGCAAGATTCACGAACATCGATTTCACAAATCGTCGAAGAGTAGACGAGAAAAAGCTGTAAACTTTTTGTCTCAGAACTGCGCGAAAACTTGTATTCCGGCTCAAATCAACGGGATACATCGTTTTACATCGAAACTAGCACGATTAACGAGCATCGATTTTACAAGTCGTCGAAGAGTAGACGAGAGAAAGGTGTAAACTTTTTCTCTCAAAACTGCGCGAAAACTCGTATTCCGGCTCAAAATAACGGTTTACATTGTTTTAGAGCGAAACTATCAAGATTCACGAGCATCGAATTTACAAGTCGTCGAAGAGTAGACGAGAGAAAGGTGTACACTTTTTCTCTCAGAACTGCACGAAAACTTGTATTCCGGCTCAAAACAACGGAATACATCGTTTTAGATCGAAACTATTAAAATTCACGAGCATCGATTTTACAAGACGTCGAAGAGTAGAGGAGAGAAAGGTGTAAACTTTTTCTCTCAGAACTGCGCGAAAAATTGTATTCCGGCTCAAAACAACGGGATACATCGTTTTAGATCAAAAGTAGCAAAATTCACGAGCATCGATTTAACAAGTCGTCGAAGAGTAGACGAGAGAAAGGTGTAAACTTTTTCTCTCAGAACAGCGCGAAAACTTGTATTCCAGCTCAAAACAACGGGATACATCGTTTTAGATCAAAACTAGCAAGATTCACGAACATCGATTTCACAAATCGTCGAAGAGTAGACGAGAAAAAGCTGTAAACTTTTTGTCTCAGAACTGCGCGAAAACTTGTATTCCGGCTCAAATCAACGGGATACATCGTTTTACATCGAAACTAGCACGATTAACGAGCATCGATTTTACAAGTCGTCGAAGAGTAGACGAGAGAAAGGTGTAAACTTTTTCTCTCAGAACTGCGCGAAAACTTGTATTCCGGCTCAAAACAACGGGATACATTGTTTTAGATCGAAACTAGCAAGCTTCACGAGCATCGATTTTACAAGTCGTCGCAGAGTAGACGAGAGAAAGGTGTAAACTTTTTCTCTCAGAACTGCGCGAAAACTTGTATTCCGGCTCACAACAACGGGATACATCGTTTTAGATCGAAACTATCAAGATTCACGAGCATAGATTTTACAAGTCGTCGAAGAGTGGACGAGAGAATGGTGTAAACTTTTTGTCTCAGAACTGCGCGAAAACTTGTATTCCAGCTCAAAACAACGGGATACATCGTTTTAGATCGAAACTAGCAAAATTCACGAGCATCAATTTTACAAGTCGTCGAAGAGTAGACGAGAGAAAGGTGTAAACTTATTCTCTCAGAACTGCGCGAAAACTTGTATTCCGGCTCAAAACAACGGGATACATCGTTTTAGATCGAAACTATCAAGATTCACGAGCATAGATTTTACAAGTCGTCGAAGAGTAGACGAGGGAATGGTGTAAACTTTTTGTCTCAGAACTGCGCGAAAACTTGTATTCCAGCTCAAAACAACGGGATACATCGTTTTAGATCGAAACTAGCAAAATTCACGAGCATCAATTTTACAAGTCGTCGAAGAGTAGACGAGAGAAAGGTGTAAACTTTTTCTCTCAGAACTGCGCGAAAACTTGTATTCCGGCTCAAAACAACGCGATACATCGTTTTAGATCGAAACTATCAAGATTCACGAGCATAGATTTTACAAGTCGTCGAAGAGTAGACGAGGGAAAGGTGTAAACTTTTTCTCTCAGAACTGCGCGAAAACTTGTATTTCGGCTCAAAACAACAGGATACATCGTTTTAGAGCGATACTATCAAGATTCACGAGCATCGATTCTACAAGTCGTCGAAGAGTAGACGAGAAAAAGGTGTAAACTTTTTCTCTCAGAACTGCGCGAAAACTTGTATTCCGGCTCAAAACAACGGGATGCATCGTTTTAGATCGAAACTAGCACGATTAACGAGCATCGATTTTACAAGTCGTCGAAGAGTAGACGAGAAAAAGGGGTAAACTTTTTCTCTCAGAACTGCGCGAAAACTTGTATTCCGGCTCAAAACAACGGGATACATTGTTTTAGATCGAAACTAGCAAGATTCACGAGCATCGATTTTACAAGTCGTCGCAGAGTAGACGAGAGAAAGGTGTAAACTTTTTCTCTCAGAACTGCGCGAAAACTTGTATTCCGGCTCAAAACAACGGGATACATCGTTTTAGATCGAAACTATCAAGATTCACGAGCATCGATTTTACAAGTCGTCGAAGAGTAGACGAGAAAAAGGGGTAAACTTTTTCTCTCAGAACTGCGCGAAAACTTGTATTCCGGCTCAAAACAACGGGATACATCGTTTTAGATCGAAACTAGCAAGATTCACGAGCATCGATTTTACAAGTCGTCGCAGAGTAGACGAGAGAAAGGTGTAAATTTTTCTCTCAGAACTGCGCGAAAACTTGTATTCCGGCTCAAAACAACGGAATACATCGTTTTAGATCGAAACTATTAAAATTCACGAGCATCGATTTTACAAGACGTCGAAGAGTAGAGGAGAGAAAGGTGTAAACTTTTTCTCTCAAGAACTGCGCGAAAAATTGTATTCCGGCTCAAAACAACGGGATACATCGTTTTAGATCAAAAGTAGCAAAATTCACGAGCATCGATTTAACAAGTCGTCGAAGAGTAGACGAGAGAAAGGTGTAAAACTTTTTCTCTCAGAACTGCGCGAAAACTTGTATTCCAGCTCAAAACAACGGGATACATCGTTTTAGATCAAAACTAGCAAGATTCACGAACATCGATTTCACAAATCGTCGAAGAGTAGACGAGAAAAAGCTGTAAACCTTTTTGTCTCAGAACTGCGCGAAAACTTGTATTCCGGCTCAAATCAACGGGATACATCGTTTTACATCGAAACTAGCACGATTAACGAGCATCGATTTTACAAGTCGTCGAAGAGTAGACGAGAGAAAGGTGTAAACTTTTTCTCTCAAACTGCGCGAAAACTCGTATTCCGGCTCAAAATAACGGTTTACATTGTTTTAGAGCGAAACTATCAAGATTCACGAGCATCGAATTTACAAGTCGTCGAAGAGTAGACGAGAGAAAGGTGTACACTTTTTCTCTCAGAACTGTGCGAAATCTTGTATTCCGGCTCAAAACAACGGGATACATTGTTTTAGATCGAAACTAGCAAGATTCACGAGCATCGATTTTACAAGTCGTCGCAGAGTAGACGAGAGAAAGGTGTAAACTTTTTCTCTCAGAACTGCGCGAAAACTTGTATTCCGGCTCAAAACAACGGGATACATCGCTTTAGATCGAAACTATCAAGATTCACGAGCATAGATTTTACAAGTCGTCGAAGAGTGGACGAGAGAATGGTGTAAACTTTTTGTCTCAGAACTGCGCGAAAACTTGTATTCCAGCTCAAAACAACGGGATACATCGTTTTAGATCGAAACTAGCAAAATTCACGAGCATCAAATTTTACAAGTCGTCGAAGAGAAGACGAGAGAAAGGTGTAAACTTTTTCTCTCAGAACTGCGCGAAAACTTGTATTCCGGCTCAAAACAACGGGATACATCGTTTTAGATCGAAACTATCAAGATTCACGAGCATAGATGTTACAAGTCGTCGAAGAGTAGACGAGGGAATGGTGTAAACTTTTTGTCTCAGAACTGCGCGAAAACTTGTATTCCAGCTCAAAACAACGGGATACATCGTTTTAGATCGAAACTAGCAAAATTCACGAGCATCAATTTTACAAGTCGTCGAAGAGTAGACGAGAGAAGGTGTAAACTTTTCTCTCAGAACTGCGCGAAAACTTGTATTCCGGCTCAAAACAACGGGATACATCGTTTTAGATCGAAACTATCAAGATTCACGAGCATAGATTTTACAAGTCGTCGAAGAGTAGACGAGGGAAAGGTGTAAACTTTTTCTCTCAGAACTGCGCGAAAACTTGTATTTCGGCTCAAAACAACAGAATACATCGTTTAGAGCGATACTATCAAGATTCACGAGCATCGATTCTACAAGTCGTCGAAGAGTAGACGAGAAAAAGGTGTAAACTTTTTCTCTCAGAACTGCGCGAAAACTTGTATTCCGGCTCAAAACAACGGGATGCATCGTTTTAGATCGAAACTAGCACGATTAACGAGCATCGATTTTACAAGTCGTCGAAGAGTAGACGAGAAAAAGGGGTAAACTTTTCTCTCAGAACTGCGCGAAAACCTTTGTATTCCGGCTCAAAACAACGGGATACATTGTTTTAGATCGAAACTAGCAAGATTCAGGAGCTTCGATTTTACAAGTCGTCGCAGAGTAGACGAGAGAAAGGTGTAAATTTTTCTCTCAGAACTGCGCGAAAACTTGTATTCCGGCTCAAAACAACGGAATACATCGTTTTAGATCGAAACTATTAAAATTCACGAGCATCGATTTTACAAGACGTCGAAGAGTAGAGGAGAGAAAGGTGTAAACTTTTTCTCTCAGAACTGCGCGAAAATTGTATTCCGGCTCAAAACAACGGGATACATCGTTTTAGATCAAAAGTAGCAAAATTCACGAGCATCGATTTAACAAGTCGTCGAAGAGTAGACGAGAGAAAGGTGAAACTTTTTCTCTCAGAACAGCGCGAAAACTTGTATTCCAGCTCAAAACAACGGGATACATCGTTTAGATCAAAACTAGCAAGATTCACGAACATCGATTTCACAAATCGTCGAAGAGTAGACGAGAAAAAGCTGTAAACTTTTTGTCTCAGAACTGCGCGAAAACTTGTATTCCGGCTCAAATCAACGGATACATCGTTTTACATCGAAACTAGCACGATTAACGAGCATCGATTTTACAAGTCGTCGAAGAGTAGACGAGAGAAAGGTGTAAACTTTTTCTCTCAGAACTGCGCGAAAACTTGTATTCCGGCTCAAACAACGGGATACATTGTTTTAGATCGAAACTAGCAAGCTTCACGAGCATCGATTTTACAAGTCGTCGCAGAGTAGACGAGAGAAAGGTGTAAACTTTTTCTCTCAGAACTGCGCGAAAACTTGTATTCCGGCTCAAAACAACGGGATACATCGTTTTAGATCGAAACTATCAAGATTCACGAGCATAGATTTTACAAGTCGTCGAAGAGTGGACGAGAGAATGGTGTAAACTTTTTGTCTCAGAACTGCGCGAAAACTTGTATTCCAGCTCAAAACAACGGGATACATCGTTTTAGATCGAAACTAGCAAAATTCACGAGCATCAATTTTACAAGTCGTCGAAGAGTAGACGAGAGAAAGGTGTAAACTTATTCTCTCAGAACTGCGCGAAAACTTGTATTCCGGCTCAAAACAACGGGATACATCGTTTTAGATCGAAACTATCAAGATTCACGAGCATAGATTTTACAATTCGTCGAAGAGTAGACGAGGGAATGGTGTAAAATTTTTTGTCTCAGAACTGCGCGAAAACTTGTATTCCAGCTCAAAACAACGGGATACATCGTTTTAGATCGAAACTAGCAAAATTCACGAGCATCAATTTTACAAGTCGTCGAAGAGTAGACGAGAGAAAGGTGTAAACTTTTTCTCTCAGAACTGCGCGAAAACTTGTATTTCGGCTCAAAACAACAGGATACATCGTTTTAGAGCGATACTATCAAGATTCACGAGCATCGATTCTACAAGTCGTCGAAGAGTAGACGAGAAAAAGGTGTAAACTTTTTCTCTCAGAACTGCGCGAAAACTTGTATTCCGGCTCAAAACAACGGGATGCATCGTTTTAGATCGAAAACTAGCACGATTAACGAGCATCGATTTTACAAGTCGTCGAAGAGTAGACGAGAAAAAGGGGTAAACTTTTTCTCTCAGAACTGCGCGAAAACTTGTATTCCGGCTCAAAACAACGGGGATACATTGGTTTTAGATCGAAACTAGCAAGATTCACGAGCATCGATTTTACAAGTCGTCGCAGAGTAGACGAGAGAAAGGTGTAAACTTTTTCTCTCAGAACTGCGCGAAAACTTGTATTCCGGCTCAAAACAACGGGATACATCGTTTTAGATCGAAACTATCAAGATTCACGAGCATCGATTTTACAAGTCGTCGAAGAGTAGACGAGAAAAAGGGGTAAACTTTTTCTCTCAGAACTGCGCGAAAACTTGTATTCCGGCTCAAAACAACGGGATACATCGTTTTAGATCGAAACAGCAAGATTCACGAGCATCGATTTTACAAGTCGTCGCAGAGTAGACGAGAGAAAGGTGTAAATTTTTCTCTCAGAACTGCGCGAAAACTTGTATTCCGGCTCAAACAAACGGAATACATCGTTTTAGATTGAAACTATTAAAATTCACGAGCATCGATTTTACAAGACGTCGAAGAGTAGAGGAGAGAAAGGTGTAAACTTTTTCTCTCAGAACTGCGCGAAAAATTGTATTCCGGCTCAAAACAACGGGATACATCGTTTTAGATCAAAAGTAGCAAAATTCACGAGCATCGATTTAACAAGTCGTCGAAGAGTAGACGAGAGAAAGGTGTAAACTTTTTCTCTCAGAACTGCGCGAAAACTTGTATTCCAGCTCAAAACAACGGGATACATCGTTTTAGATCAAAACTAGCAAGATTCACGAACATCGATTTCACAAATCGTCGAAGAGTAGACGAGAAAAAGCTGTAAACTTTTTGTCTCAGAACTGCGCGAAAACTTGTATTCCGGCTCAAATCAACGGGATACATCGTTTTACATCGAAACTAGCACGATTAACGAGCATCGATTTTACAAGTCGTCGAAGAGTAGACGAGAGAAAGGTGTAAACTTTTTCTCTCAAAACTGCGCGAAAACTCGTATTCCGGCTCAAAATAACGGTTTACATTGTTTTAGAGCGAAACTTTCAAGATTCACGAGCATCGATTTTACAAGTCGTCGAAGAGTAGACGAGAGAAAGGTGTAAACGTTTTCTCTCAGAACTGCGCGAAAACTTGTATCCGGCTCAAAACAACGGGATACATTGTTTTAGATCGAAACTAGCAAGATTCACGAGCATCGATTTACAAGTCGTCGCAGAGTAGACGAGAGAAAGGTGTAAACTTTTTCTCTCAGAACTGCGCGAAAACTTGTATTCCAGCTCAAAACAACGGGATACATCGTTTTAGATCGAAACTAGCAAAATTCACGAGCATCAATTTTACAAGTCGTCGAAGAGTAGACGAGAGAAAGGTGTAAACTTTTTCTCTCAGAACTGCGCGAAAACTTGTATTCCGGCTCAAAACAACGGGATACATCGTTTTAGATCGAAACTATCAAGATTCACGAGCATAAATTTTACAAGTCGTCGAAGAGTAGACGAGGGAAAGGTGTAAACTTTTTCTCTCAGAACTGCGCGAAAACTTGTATTTCGGCTCAAAACAACAGGATACATCGTTTTAGAGCGATACTATCAAGATTCACGAGCATCGATTCTACAAGTCGTCGAAGAGTAGACGAGAAAAAGGTGTAAACTTTTTCTCTCAGAACTGCGCGAAAACTTGTATTCCGGCTCAAAACAACGGGATACA
Source organism: Amblyomma americanum (assembly GCF_052857255.1). Taxonomy (NCBI): domain Eukaryota; kingdom Metazoa; phylum Arthropoda; class Arachnida; order Ixodida; family Ixodidae; genus Amblyomma; species Amblyomma americanum. Next base: position 145,143 of record NW_027526674.1, on the reverse strand, counting down.
TCGTTTTAGATCGAAAGTAGCAAAATTCACCAGCATCGATTTAACAAGTCGTCGAAGAGTAGACGAGAGAAAGGTGTAAACGTTTTCTCTCAGAACTTCGCGAAAACTTGTATTCCGGCTCAAAACAACGGGATACATCGTTTTAGATCGAAAGTAGCAAAATTCGCCAGCATCAATTTTTACAAGTCGTCGAAGAGTAGACGAGAGAAAGGTGTAAACTTTTTCTCTCAGAACTGCGCGAAAATTGTATTGCGGCTCAAAACAATGGGATACATCGTTTTAGATCAAGACAAGTAAAATTCGCGAGCATCGATTTTACAAGTCGTCGAAGAGTAGACGCTAGAAAGGTGTAAACTTTTTCTCTCAGACTTCGCGAAAACTTGTATTCCGGCTCAAAACAACGGATACATCGTTTTAGATCTAAACTATCAAGATTCACGAGCATCGATTTTACAAGTCGTCGAAGAGTAGACGATAGAAAGGTGTAAACTTTTTCTCTCAAAACTGCGCGAAAACTTGTATTCCGGCTCAAAACAACGGGATGCATCGTTTTAGATCGAAACTAGCACGATTAACGAGCATTGATTTTACAAGTCGTCGAAGAGTAGACGAGAGAAAGGGGTAAACGTTTTCTCTCAGAACTGCGCGAAAACTCGTATTCCGTCTCAAAACAACGGGATACATTGTTTTAGAACGAAACTATCAAGATTCACGAGCATCGATTTTACAAGTCGTCGAAGAGTAGACGAGAGAAAGGTGTAAACTTTTTCTCTCAGAACTGCGCGAAAACGTGTATTCCGGCTCAAAACAACGGGATATATCGTTATAGATCGAAACTAGCAAGATTCACGAGCATCGATTTTACAGGTCGTCGCAGAGTAGACGAGAGAAAGGTGTAATTTTTCTCTCAGAACTGCGGGAAAACTTGTATTCCGGCTCAAAACAACGCAATACATCGTTTTAGATCGAAACTATCAGATTCACGAGCATCGATTTTACAAGTCGTCGAAGAGTAGACGAGAGAAAGGTGTAAACTTTTTCTCTCAGAACTGCGCGAAAACTTGTATTCCGGCTCAAAACAACGGGATACATCGTTTTAGATCGACACTATCAAGATTCACGAGCATCGATTTTACAAGTCGTCGAAGAGTAGACGAGAGAAAGGTGTAAACTTTTCTCTCAGAACTGCGCGAAAACTTGTATTCCGGCTCAAAACAACGGGATACATCGTTTTAGATCGACACTATCAAGATTCACGAGCATCGATTTTACAAGTCGTCGAAGAGCAGACGAGAGAAAGGTGTAAACTTTTTCTCTCAGAACTGCGCGAAAAACTTGTATTCCGGCTCAAAACAACGGGATACATCGTTTTAGATCGACACTATCAAGATTCACGAGCATCGATTTTACAAATCGTCGAAGAGTAGACAAGAAAAAGCTGTAAACTTTTCTCTCAGAACTGCGCGAAAACTTGTATTCCGGCTCAAAACAACGGGATACATCGTTTTAGATCGACACTATCAAGATTCACGAGCATCGATTTTACAAGTCGTCGAAGAGTAGACGAGAGAAAGGTGTAAACTTTTTCTCTCAGAACTGCGCGAAAACTTGTAATTCCGGCTCAAAACAACGGGATACATCGTTTTAGATCAAGACAAGTAAAATTCGCGAGCATCGATTTTACAAGTCGTCGAAGAGTAGACGCTAGAAAGGTGTAAACTTTTTCTCTCAGAACTTCGCGAAAACTTGTATTCCGGCTCAAAACAACGGGATACATCGTTTTAGATCTAAACTATCAAGATTCACGAGCATCGATTTTACAAGTCGTCGAAGAGTAGACGAGAGAAAGGTGTAAACTTTTTCTCTCAGAACTGCGCGAAACTTGTATTCCGGCTCAAAACAACGGGATACATCGTTTTAGATCGACACTATCAAGATTCACGAGCATCGATTTTACAAGTCGTCGAAGAGCAGACGAGAGAAAGGTGTAAACTTTTTCTCTCAGAACTGCGCGAAAAACTTGTATTCCGGCTCAAAACAACGGGATACATCGTTTTAGATCGACACTATCAAGATCACGAGCATCGATTTTACAAATCGTCGAAGAGTAGACAAGAAAAAGCTGTAAAACTTTTTCTCTCAGAACTGCGCGAAAACTTGTATTCGGCTCAAAACAACGGGATACATCGTTTTAGATCGACACTATCAAGATTCACGAGCATCGATTTTACAAGTCGTCGAAGAGTAGACGAGAGAAAGGTGTAAACTTTTTCTCTCAGAACTGCGCGAAAACTTGTATTCCGGCTCAAAACAACGGGATACATCGTTTTAGATCGACACTATCAAGATTCACGAGCATCGATTTTACAAGTCGTCGAAGAGTAGACGAGAGAAAGGTGTAAACTTTTTCTCTCAGAACTGCGCGAAAACTTGTATTCCGGCTCAAAACAACGGGATACATCGTTTTAGATCGAAAGTAGCAAAATTCACGAGCATCGATTTAACAAGTCGTCGAAGAGTAGACGAGAGAAAGGTGTAAACTTTTTCTCTCAGAACTGCGCGAAAACTTGTATTTCACCTCAAAACAACGGGATACATCGTTTTACACCGAAACTAGCAAAATTCACGAGCATCAATTTTACAAGTCGTCGAAGAGTAGACGAGAGAAAGGTGTAAACTTTTTCTCTCAGAACTGCGCGAAAACTTGTATTCCGCTCAAAACAACGGGATACATCGTTTTAGATCGAAAGTAGCAAAATTCACCAGCATCGATTTAACAAGTCGTCGAAAAGTAGACGAGAGAAAGGTGTAAACTTTTTCTCTCAGAACTGCACGAAAACTTGTATTCCGGCTCAAAACAACGGGATACATCGTTTTAGATCGAAACTAGCAAGATTCACGAGCATCGATTTTACAAGACGTCGCAGAGTAGACGAGAGAAAGGTGTAAATTTTTCTCTCAGAACTGCGCGAAAACTTGTATTCCGGCTCAAAACAACGGAATACATCGTTTTAGATCTAAACTATCAAGATTCACGAGCATCGATTTTACAAGTCGTCGAAGAGTAGACGCTAGAAAGGTGTAAACTTTTTCTCTCAAAACTGCGCAAAAACTTGTATTCCGGCTCAAAACAACGGGATGCATCGTTTTAGATCGAAACTAGCACGATTAACGAGCATCGATTTTACAAGTCGTCGAAGAGTAGACGAGAGAAAGGGGTAAACGTTTTCTCTCAGAACTGCGCGAAAACTCGTATTCCGTCTCAAAACAACGGGATACATTGTTTTAGAACGAAACTATCAAGATTCACGAGCATCGATTTTACAAGTCGTCGAAGAGTAGACGAGAGAAAGGTATAAATGTTTCTCTCAGAACTGCGCGAAAACTTGTATTCCGGCTCAGAACAACGGAATACATCGTTTTAGATCGAAACTAGCAAGATTAACGAGCATCGATTTTACAAGTCGTCGAAGAGTAGACGAGAGAAAGGTGTAAACTTTTTCTCTTCAGAACTGCGCGAAAGCTTGTATTCCGGCTCAAAACAACAGGATACATCGTTTTAGATCGAAACTATCAAGATTCACGAGCATCGATTTTACAAGTCGTCGAAGAGTAGACGCGAGAAAGGTGTAAACTTTTTCACTCAGAACTGCGCGAAAAATTGTATTCCGGCTCAAAACAACGGGATACATCGTTTTAGATCGAAACTAGCAAGATTCACGAGCATCGATTTACAAGTCGTCGAAGAGTAGACGAGAGAAAGGTGTAAACTTTTTCTCTCAGAACTGCGCGATAACTTGTATTCCGGCTCAAAACAACGGGATACATCGTTTTAGAGCGATACTATCAAGATTCACGAGCATCGATTCTACAAGTCGTCGAAGAGTAGACGAGAGAAAGATGTAAACTTTTTCTCTCAGAACTGCGCGAAAACTTGTATTCCGGCTCAAAAGAACGGGATACATCGTTTTAGATCGAAACTAGCAAGATTCACGAGCATCCATTTTACAAGTCGTCGAAGAGTAGACGAGAAAAAGGTGTAAACTTTTTCTCTCAGAAGTGCGCGAAAACTAGTATTCCGGCTCAAAACAACGGGATACATCGTTTTAGATCGAAACTAGCACGATTAACGAGCATCGATTTTACAAGTCGTCGAAGAGTAGACGAGAGAAAGGGGTAAACGTTTTCTCTCAGAACTGCGCGAAAACTCGTATTCCGTCTCAAAACAACGGGATACATTGTTTTAGAACGAAACTATCAAGATTCACGAGCATCAATTTTACAAGTCGTCGAAGAGTAGACGAGAGAAAAGTGTAAACTTTTTCTCTCAGAACTGCGCGAAAACTTGTATTCCGGCTCAAAACAACGGGATACATCGTTTTAGATCGAAACTATCAAGATTCACGAGCATCGATTTTACAAGTCGTCGCAGAGTAGACGAGAGAAAGGTGTAAATTTTTCTCTCAGAACTGCGCGAAAACTTGTATTCCGGCTCAAAACAACGGAATACATCGTTTTAGATCTAAACTATCAAGATTCACGAGCATCGATTTTACAAGTCGTCGAAGAGTAGACGATAGAAAGGTGTAAACTTTTTCTCTCAAAACTGCGCAAAAACTTGTATTCCGGCTCAAAACAACGGGATGCATCATTTTAGATCGAAACTAGCACGATTAACGAGCATCGATTTTACAAGTCGTCGAAGAGTAGACGAGAGAAAGGGTAAACGTTTTCTCTCATAACTGCGCGAAAACTCGTATTCCGTCTCAAAACAACGGGATACATTGTTTTAGAACGAAACTATCAAGATTCACGAGCATCGATTTTACAAGTCGTCGAAGAGTAGACGAGAGAAAGGTGTAAACTTTTTCTCTCAGAACTGCGCGAAAAACTTGTATTCCGGCTCAAAACAACGGGATATATCGTTATAGATCGAAACTAGCAAGATTCACGAGCATCGATTTTACAGGTCGTCGCAGAGTAGACGAGAGAAAGGTGTAAATTTTTCTCTCAGAACTGCGGGAAAACTTGTATTCCGGCTCAAAACAACGGAATAATCGTTTTAGATCGAAACTATCAAGATTCACGAGCATCGATTTTACAAGTCGTCGAAGAGTAGACGAGAGAAAGGTGTAAACTTTTTCTCTCAGAACTGCGCGAAAAATTGTATTCCGGCTCAAAACAACGGGATACATCGTTTTAGATCGAAAGTAGCAAAATTCACGAGCATCGATTTAACAAGTCGTCGAAGAGTAGACGAGAGAAAGGTGTAAACTTTTTCTCTCAGAACTGCGCGAAAACTTGTATTCCACCTCAAAACAACGGGATACATCGTTTTACACCGAAACTAGCAAAATTCACGAGCATCAATTTTACAAGTCGTCGAAGAGTAGACGAGAGAAAGGTGTAAACTTTTTCTCTAAGAACTGCGCGAAAACTTGTATTCTGGCTCAAAACAACGGGATACATCGTTTTAGATCGAAAGTAGCAAAATTCACCAGCTCGATTTAACAAGTCGTCGAAAAGTAGACGAGTGAAAGGTGTAAACTTTTTCTCTCAGAACTGCGCGAAAACTTGTATTCCGGCTCAAAACAACGGAATACATCGTTTTAGGTCGAAACTAGCAAGATTCACGAGCATCGATTTACAAGTCGTCGCAGAGTAGACGAGAGAAAGGTGTAAATTTTTCTCTCAGAACTGCGCGAAAACTTGTATTCCGGCTCAAAACAACGGAATACATCGTTTTAGATCTAAACTATCAAGATTCACGAGCATCGATTTTACAAGTCGTCGAAGAGTAGACGATAGAAAGGTGTAAACTTTTTCTCAAAACTGCGCGAAAACTCGTATTCCGTCTCAAAACAACGGGATACATTGTTTTAGAACGAAACTATCAAGATTCACGAGCATCGATTTTACAAGTCGTCGAAGAGTAGACGAGAGAAAGGTGTAAACCTTTTCTCTCAGAACTGCGCGAAAACTTGTATTCGGGCTCAAAACAACGGGATATATCGTTATAGATCGAAAGTAGCAAAATTCACGAGCATCGATTTAACAAGTCGTCGAAGAGTAGACGAGAGAAAGGTGTAAACTTTTTCTCTCAGAACTGCGCGAAAACTTGTATTCCACCTCAAAACAACGGGATACATCGTTTTACACCGAAACTAGCAAAATTCACGAGCATCAATTTTACAAGTCGTCGAAGAGTAGACGAGAGAAAGGTGTAAACTTTTTCTCTCAGAACTGCGCGAAAACTTGTATTCCGGCTCAAAACAACGGGATACATCGTTTTAGATCGAAAGTAGCAAAATTCACCAGCATCAATTTAACAAGTCGTCGAAAAGTAGACGAGAGAAAGGTGTAAACTTTTTCTCTCAGAACTGCGCGAAAACTTGTATTCCGGCTCAAATCAACGGGATACGTCGTTTTAGATCAAGACAAGCAAAATTCACGAGCATCGATTTTACAAGTCGTCGAAGAGTAGACGCGAGAAAGGTGTAAACTTTTTCTCTCAGAACTGCGCGAAAACTTGTATTCCGGCTCAAATCAACGGGATACATCGTTTTAGATTGAAACTAGCACGATTCACGAGCATCGATTTTACAAGTCGTCGAAGAGTAGACGAGAGAAAGGTGTAAACTTTGTCTCTCAGAACTGCGCGAAAACTTGTATTCCAGCTCAAAACAACGGGATACATCGTTTTAGATCGAAACTAGCAAGATTCACGAGCATCGATTTTACAAGTCGTCGCAGAGTAGACGAGAGAAAGGTGTAAATTTTTCTCTCAGAACTGCGCGAAAACTTGTATTCCGGCTCAAAACAACGGAATACATTGTTTTAGATCGAAACTATCAAGATTCACGAGCATCCATTTTACAAGTCGTCGAAGAGTAGACGAGAGAAAGGTGTAAACTTTTTCTCAGAACTGCGCGAAAAATTGTATTCCGGCTCAAAACAACGATATACATCGTTTTAGATCGAAAGTAGCAAAATTCACGAGCATCGATTTAACAAGTCGTCGAAGAGTAGACGAGAGAGAGGTGTAAACTTTTTCTCTCAGAACTGCGCGAAAACTTATATTCCAGCTCAAAACAACGGGATACATCGTTTTAGATCAAAACTAGCAAAATTCACGAGCATCAATTTTACAAGTCGTCGAAGAGTAGACGAGAGAAAGGTGTAAACTTTTTCTCTCAGAACTGCGCGAAAACTTGTATTGCGGCTCAAAACAACGGGATACATCGTTTTAGATCAAGACAAGCAAAATTCACGAGCATCGATTTTACAAGTCGTCGAAGAGTAGACGAAAGAAAGGTGTAAACTTTTTCTCTCAGAACTGCTCGAAAACTTGTATTCCGGCTCAAAACAACGGGATACATCGTTTTAGATCGACACTATCAAGATTCACGAGCATCGATTTTACAAGTCGTCGAAGAGTAGACGAGAGAAAGGTGTAAACTTTTTCCTCTCAGAACTGCGCGAAAACTTGTATTCCGCTCAAAACAACGGGATACATCGTTTTAGATCGAAACAATCAAGATTCACGAGCATCGATTTTACAAATCGTCGAAGAGTAGACGAGAAAAAGCTGTAAACTTTTTCTCTCAGAACTGCGCGAAAACTTGTATTCCGGCTCAAATCAACGGGATACATCGTTTTAGATCGAAACTAGCACGATTAACGAGCATCGATTTTACAAGTCGTCGAAGAGTAGACGAGAGAAAGGTGTAAACTTTTTCTCTCAGAACTGCGCGAAAACTCGTCTTCCGGCTCAAAACAACGGGATACATTGTTTTAGAGCGAAACTATCAAGATTCACGAGCATCGATTTTACAAGTCGTCGACGAGTAGATGAGAGAAAGGTGTAAACTTTTTCTCTCAGAACTGCGCGAAAACTTGTATTCCGGCTCAAAACAACGGGATACATCGTTTAGATCGAAACTACCAAGACTCACGAGCATCGAGTTTACAAGTCGTCGCAGAGTAGACGAGAGAAAGGTGTAAATGTTTCTCTCAGAACTGCGCGAAAAACTTGTATTCCGGCTCAAAATAACGGTTTACATTGTTAAGAGCGAAACTTTCAAGATTCACGAGCATCGATTTTACAAGTCGTCGAAGAGTAGACGAGAGAAAGGTGTAAACTTTTTCGCTCAGAACTGCGCGAAAACTTGTATTCCGGCTCAAAACAACGGGATACATTGTTTTAGATCGAAACTAGCAAGATTCACGAGCATCGATTTTACAAGTCGTCGCAGAGTAGACGAGAGAAAGGTGTAAACTTTTTCTCTCAGAACTGCGCGAAACTTGTATTCCGGCTCAAAACAACGGGATACATCGTTTTAGATCGAAACTATCAAGATTCACGAGCATAGATTTTACAAGTCGTCGAAGAGTAGACGAGAGAATGGTGTAAACTTTTTGTCTCAGAACTGCGCGAAAACTTGTATTCCAGCTCAAAACAACGGGATACATCGTTTTAGATCGAAACTAGCAAATTCACGAGCATCAATTTTACAAGTCGTCGAAGAGTAGACGAGAGAAAGGTGTAAACTTTTTCTCTCAGAACTGCGCGAAAACTTGTATTCCGGCTCAAAACAACGGGATACATCGTTTTAGATCGAAACTATCAAGATTCACGAGCATAAATTTTACAAGTCGTCGAAGAGTAGACGAGGGAAAGGTGTAAACTTTTTCTCTCAGAACTGCGCGAAAACTTGTATTTCGGCTCAAAACAACAGGATACATCGTTTTAGAGCGATACTATCAAGATTCACGAGCATCGATTCTACAAGTCGTCGAAGAGTAGACGAGAAAAGGGTGTAAACTTTTTCTCTCAGAACTGCGCGAAAACTTGTATTCCGGCTCAAAACAACGGGATACATCGTTTTAGATCGAAAGTAGCAAAATTCACCAGCATCGATTTAACAAGTCGTCGAAGAGTAGACGAGAGAAAGGTGTAAACGTTTTCTCTCAGAACTTCGCAAAAAATTGTATTCCGGCTCAAAACAACGGGATACATCGTTTTAGATCGAAAGTAGCAAAATTCGCCAGCATCAATTTTACAAGTCGTCGAAGAGTAGACGAGAGAAAGGTGTAAACTTTTTCTCTCAGAACTGCGCGAAAATTGTATTGCGGCTCAAAACAATGGGATACATCGTTTTAGATCAAGACAAGTAAAATTCGCGAGCATCGATTTTACAAGTCGTCGAAGAGTAGACGCTAGAAAGGTGTAAACTTTTTCTCTCAGAACTTCGCGAAAACTTGTATTCCGGCTCAAAACAACGGGATACATCGTTTTAGATCTAAACTATCAAGATTCACGAGCATCGATTTTACAAGTCGTCGAAGAGTAGACGATAGAAAGGTGTAAACTTTTTCTCTCAAAACTGCGCGAAAACTTGTATTCCGGCTCAAAACAACGGGATGCATCGTTTTAGATCGAAACTAGCACGATTAACGAGCATTGATTTTACAAGTCGTCGAAGAGTAGACGAGAGAAAGGGGTAAACGTTTTCTCTCAGAACTGCGCGAAAACTCGTATTCCGTCTCAAAACAACGGGATACATTGTTTTAGAACGAAACTATCAAGATTCACGAGCATCGATTTTACAAGTGGTCGAAGAGTAGACGAGAGAAAGGTGTAAACTTTTTCTCTCAGAACTGCGCGAAAACGTGTATTCCGGCTCAAAACAACGGGATATATCGTTATAGATCGAAACTAGCAAGATTCACGAGCATCGATTTTACAGGTCGTCGCAGAGTAGACGAGAGAAAGGTGTAAATTTTTCTCTCAGAACTGCGGGAAAACTTGTATTCCGGCTCAAAACAACGGAATACATCGTTTTAGATCGAAACTATCAAGATTCACGAGCATCGATTTTACAAGTCGTCGAAGAGTAGACGAGAGAAAGGTGTAAACTTTTTCTCTCAGAACTGCGCGAAAAATTGTATTCCGGCTCAAAACAACGGGATACATCGTTTTAGATCGAAAGTAGCAAAATTCACGAGCATCGATTTAACAAGTCGTCGAAGAGTAGACGAGAGAAAGGTGTAAACTTTTTCTCTCAGAACTGCGCGAAAACTTGTATTTCACCTCAAAACAACGGGATACATCGTTTTACACCGAAACTAGCAAAATTCACGAGCATCAATTTTACAAGTCGTCGAAGAGTAGACGAGAGAAAGGTGTAAACTTTTTCTCTCAGAACTGCGCGAAAACTTGTATTCCGGCTCAAAACAACGGGATACATCGTTTTAGATCGAAAGTAGCAAAATTCACCAGCATCGATTTAACAAGTCGTCGAAAAGTAGACGAGAGAAAGGTGTAAACTTTTTCTCTCAGAACTGCACGAAAACTTGTATTCCGGCTCCAAACAACGGGATACATCGTTTTAGATCGAAACTAGCAAGATTCACGAGCATCGATTTTACAAGTCGTCGCAGAGTAGACGAGAGAAAGGTGTAAATTTTTCTCTCAGAACTGCGCGAAAACTTGTATTCCGGCTCAAAACAACGGAATACATCGTTTTAGATCGAAACTATCAAGATTCACGAGCATAGATTTTACAAGTCGTCGAAGAGTAGACGAGAGAATGGTGTAAACTTTTTGTCTCAGAACTGCGCGAAAACTTGTATTCCAGCTCAAAACAACGGGATACATCGTTTTAGATCGAAACTAGCAAAATTCACGAGCATCAATTTTACAAGTCGTCGAAGAGTAGACGAGAGAAAGGTGTAAACTTTTTCTCTCAGAACTGCGCGAAAACTTGTATTCCGGCTCAAAACAACGGGATACATCGTTTTAGATCGAAACTATCAAGATTCACGAGCATAAATTTTACAAGTCGTCGAAGAGTAGACGAGGGAAAGGTGTAAACTTTTTCTCTCAGAACTGCGCGAAAACTTGTATTTCGGCTCAAAACAACAGGATACATCGTTTTAGAGCGATACTATCAAGATTCACGAGCATCGATTCTACAAGTCGTCGAAGAGTAGACGAGAAAAGGGTGTAAACTTTTTCTCTCAGAACTGCGCGAAAACTTGTATTCCGGCTCAAAACAACGGGATACATCGTTTTAGATCGAAAGTAGCAAAATTCACCAGCATCGATTTAACAAGTCGTCGAAGAGTAGACGAGAGAAAGGTGTAAACGTTTTCTCTCAGAACTTCGCAAAAAATTGTATTCCGGCTCAAAACAACGGGATACATCGTTTTAGATCGAAAGTAGCAAAATTCGCCAGCATCAATTTTACAAGTCGTCGAAGAGTAGACGAGAGAAAGGTGTAAACTTTTTCTCTCAGAACTGCGCGAAAATTGTATTGCGGCTCAAAACAATGGGATACATCGTTTTAGATCAAGACAAGTAAAATTCGCGAGCATCGATTTTACAAGTCGTCGAAGAGTAGACTCTAGAAAGGTGTAAACTTTTTCTCTCAGAACTTCGCGAAAACTTGTATTCCGGCTCAAAACAACGGGATACATCGTTTTAGATCTAAACTATCAAGATTCACGAGCATCGATTTTACAAGTCGTCGAAGAGTAGACGCTAGAAAGGTGTAAACTTTTTCTCTCAAAACTGCGCAAAAACTTGTATTCCGGCTCAAAACAACGGGATGCATCGTTTTAGATCGAAACTAGCACGATTAACGAGCATCGATTTTACAAGTCGTCGAAGAGTAGACGAGAGAAAGGGGTAAACGTTTTCTCTCAGAACTGCGCGAAAACTCGTATTCCGTCTCAAAACAACGGGATACATTGTTTTAGAACGAAACTATCAAGATTCACGAGCATCGATTTTACAAGTCGTCGAAGAGTAGACGAGAGAAAGGTATAAATGTTTCTCTCAGAACTGCGCGAAAACTTGTATTCCGGCTCAGAACAACGGAATACATCGTTTTAGATCGAAACTAGCAAGATTAACGAGCATCGATTTTACAAGTCGTCGAAGAGTAGACGAGAGAAATGTGTAAACTTTTTCTCTCAGAACTGCGCGAAAGCTTGTATTCCGGCTCAAAACAACAGGATACATCGTTTTAGATCGAAACTATCAAGATTCACGAGCATCGATTTTACAAGTCGTCGAAGAGTAGACGCGAGAAAGGTGTAAACTTTTTCACTCAGAACTGCGCGAAAAATTGTATTCCGGCTCAAAACAACGGGATACATCGTTTTAGATCGAAACTAGCAAGATTCACGAGCATCGATTTTACAAGTCGTCGAAGAGTAAACGAGAGAAAGGTGTAAACTTTTTCTCTCAGAACTGCGCGATAACTTGTATTCCGGCTCAAAACAACGGGATACATCGTTTTAGAGCGATACTATCAAGATTCACGAGCATCGATTCTACAAGTCGTCGAAGAGTAGACGAGAGAAAGATGTAAACTTTTTCTCTCAGAACTGCGCGAAAACTTGTATTCCGGCTCAAAAGAACGGGATACATCGTTTTAGATCGAAACTAGCAAGATTCACGAGCATCCATTTTACAAGTCGTCGAAGAGTAGACGAGAAAAAGGTGTAAACTTTTTCTCTCAGAAGTGCGCGAAAACTAGTATTCCGGCTCAAAACAACGGGATACATCGTTTTAGATCGAAACTAGCACGATTAACGAGCATCGATTTTACAAGTCGTCGAAGAGTAGACGAGAGAAAGGGGTAAACGTTTTCTCTCAGAACTGCGCGAAAACTCGTATTCCGTCTCAAAACAACGGGATACATTGTTTTAGAACGAAACTATCAAGATTCACGAGCATCAATTTTACAAGTCGTCGAAGAGTAGACGAGAGAAAAGTGTAAACTTTTTCTCTCAGAACTGCGCGAAAACTTGTATTCCGGCTCAAAACAACGGGATACATCGTTTTAGATCGAAACTATCAAGATTCACGAGCATCGATTTTACAAGTCGTCGCAGAGTAGACGAGAGAAAGGTGTAAATTTTTCTCTCAGAACTGCTCGAAAACTTGTATTCCGGCTCAAAACAACGGGATACATCGTTTTAGATCGACACTATCAAGATTCACGAGCATCGATTTTACAAGTCGTCGAAGAGTAGACGAGAGAAAGGTGTAAACTTTTTCTCAAAACTGCGCAAAAACTTGTATTCCGGCTCAAATCAACGGGATGCATCGTTTTAGATCGAAACTAGCACGATTAACGAGCATCAATTTTACAAGTCGTCGAAGAGTAGACGAGAGAAAGGGGTAAACGTTTTCTCTCAGAACTGCGCGAAAACTCGTATTCCGTCTCAAAACAACGGGATACATTGTTTTAGAACGAAACTATCAAGATTCACGAGCATCGATTTTACAAGTCGTCGAAGAGTAGACGAGAGAAAGGTGTAAACCTTTTCTCTCAGAACTGCGCGAAAACTTGTATTCCGGCTCAAAACAACGGGATATATCGTTATAGATCGAAAGTAGCAAAATTCACGAGCATCGATTTAACAAGTCGTCGAAGAGTAGACGAGAGAAAGGTGTAAACTTTTTCTCTCAGAACTGCGCGAAAACTTGTATTCCACCTCAAAACAACGGGATACATCGTTTTACACCGAAACTAGCAAAATTCACGAGCATCAATTTTACAAGTCGTCGAAGAGTAGACGAGAGAAAGGTGTAAACTTTTTCTCTCAGAACTGCGCGAAAACTTGTATTCCGGCTCAAAACAAAGGGATACATCGTTTTAGATCGAAAGTAGCAAAATTCACCAGCATCAATTTAACAAGTCGTCGAAAAGTAGACGAGAGAAAGGTGTAAACTTTTTCTCTCAGAACTGCGCGAAAACTTGTATTCCGGCTCAAATCAACGGGATACGTCGTTTTAGATCAAGACAAGCAAAATTCACGAGCATCGATTTTACAAGTCGTCGAAGAGTAGACGCGAGAAAGGTGTAAACTTTTTCTCTCAGAACTGCGCGAAAACTTGTATTCCAGCTCAAATCAACGGGATACATCGTTTTAGATTGAAACTAGCACGATTCACGAGCATCGATTTTACAAGTCGTCGAAGAGTAGACGAGAGAAAGGTGTAAACTTTTTCTCTCAGAACTGTGCGAAAACTTGTATTCCAGCTCAAAACAACGGGATACATCGTTTTAGATCGAAACTAGCAAGATTCACGAGCATCGATTTTACAAGTCGTCGCAGAGTAGACGAGAGAAAGGTGTAAATTTTTCTCTCAGAACTGCGCGAAAACTTGTATTCCGGCTCAAAACAACGGAATACATTGTTTTAGATCGAAACTATCAAGATTCACGAGCATCGATTTTACAAGTCGTCGAAGAGTAGACGAGAGAAAGGTGTAAACTTTTTCTCAGAACTGCGCGAAAAATTGTATTCCGGCTCAAAACAACGATATACATCGTTTTAGATCGAAAGTAGCAAAATTCACGAGCATCGATTTAACAAGTCGTCGAAGAGTAGACGAGAGAGAGGTGTAAACTTTTTCTCTCAGAACTGCGCGAAAACTTATGTTCCAGCTCAAAACAACGGGATACATCGTTTTAGATCAAAACTAGCAAAATTCACGAGCATCAATTTTACAAGTCGTCGAAGAGTAGACGAGAGAAAGGTGTAAACTTTTTCTCTCAGAACTGCGCGAAAACTTGTATTGCGGCTCAAAACAACGGGATACATCGTTTTAGATCAAGACAAGCAAAATTCACGAGCATCGATTTTACAAGTCGTCGAAGAGTAGACGAAAGAAAGGTGTAAACTTTTTCTCTCAGAACTGCTCGAAAACTTGTATTCCGGCTCAAAACAACGGGATACATCGTTTTAGATCGACACTATCAAGATTCACGAGCATCGATTTTACAAGTCGTCGAAGAGTAGACGAGAGAAAGGTGTAAACTTTTTCTCTCAGAACTGCGCGAAAACTTGTATTCCGGCTCAAAACAACGGGATACATCGTTTTAGATCGAAACAATCAAGATTCACGAGCATCGATTTTACAAATCGTCGAAGAGTAGACGAGAAAAAGCTGTAAACTTTTTCTCTCAGAACTGCGCGAAAACTTGTATTCCGGCTCAAATCAACGGGATACATCGTTTTAGATCGAAACTAGCACGATTAACGAGCATCGATTTTACAAGTCGTCGAAGAGTAGACGAGAGAAAGGTGTAAACTTTTTCTCTCAGAACTGCGCGAAAACTCGTCTTCCGGCTCAAAACAACGGGATACATTGTTTTAGAGCGAAACTATCAAGATTCACGAGCATCGATTTTACAAGTCGTCGACGAGTAGATGAGAGAAAGGTGTAAACTTTTTCTCTCAGAACTGCGCGAAAACTTGTATTTCGGCTCAAAACAACGGGATACATCGTTTTAGATCGAAACTACCAAGATTCACGAGCATCGAGTTTACAAGTCGTCGCAGAGTAGACGAGAGAAAGGTGTAAATGTTTCTCTCAGAACTGCGCGAAAACTTGTATTCCGGCTCAAAACAACGGAATACATCGTTTTAGATCGAAACTAGCAAGATTAACGAGCATCGATTTCACAAGTCGTCGAAGAGTAGACGAGAGAAAGGTGTAAACTTTTTCTCTCAAAACTGCGCGAAAACTCGTATTCCGGCTCAAAATAACGGTTTACATTGTTTTAGAGCGAAACTATCAAGATTCACGAGCATCGATTTTACAAGTCGTCGAAGAGTAGACGATAGAAAGGTGTAAACTTTTTCTCTCAAAACTGCGCAAAAACTTGTATTCCGGCTCAAAACATTGGGATACTTCGTTTTAGATCGAAACTAGCAAGATTCACGAGCATCGATTTTACAAGTCGTCGAAGAGTAGACGAGAGAAAGGTGTAAACTTTTTCTCTCAGAACTG
Organism: Amblyomma americanum; assembly: GCF_052857255.1. NCBI lineage: Eukaryota > Metazoa > Arthropoda > Arachnida > Ixodida > Ixodidae > Amblyomma > Amblyomma americanum. Next base: position 129,326 of record NW_027526674.1, on the reverse strand, counting down.
CGCGAAAACTTGTATTGCGGCTCAAAACAACGGGATACATCGTTTTAGATCAAGACAAGCAAAATTCACGAGCATCGATTTTACAAGTCGTCGAAGAGTAGACGAAAGAAAGGTGTAAACTTTTTCTCTCAGAACTGCGCGAAAACTTGTATTCCGGCTCAAAACAACGGGATACATCGTTTTAGATCGACACTATCAAGATTCACGACCATCGATTTTACAAGTCGTCGAAGAGTTGACGAGAGAAAGGTGTAAACTTTTTCTCTCAGAACTGCGCGAAAACTTGTATTCCGGCTCAAAACAACGGGATACATCGTTTTAAATCGAAACAATCAAGATTTACGAGCATCGATTTTACAAGTCGTCGAAGAGTAGACGAGAGAAAGGTGTAAACTTTTTCTCTCAGAACTGCGCGAAAACTTGTATTCCGGCTCAAAACAACGGGATACATTGTTTTAGATCGAAACTAGCAAGATTCACGAGCATCGATTTTACAAGTCGTCGCAGAGTAGACGAGAGAAAGGTGTAAACTTTTTCTCTCAGAACTGCGCGAAAACTTGTATTCCGGCTCAAAACAACGGGATACATCGTTTTAGATCGAAACTATCAAGATTCACGAGCATAGATTTTACAAGTCGTTGAAGAGTAGACGAGAGAATGGTGTAAACTTTTTGTCTCAGAACTGCGCGAAAACTTGTATTCCAGCTCAAAACAACGGGATACATCGTTTTAGATCGAAACTAGCAAAATTCACGAGCATCAATTTTACAAGTCGTCGAAGAGTAGACGAGAGAAAGGTGTAAACTTTTTCTCTCAGAACTGCGCGAAAACTTGTATTCCGGCTCAAAACAACGGGATACATCGTTTTAGATCGAAACTATCAAGATTCACGAGCATAAATTTTACAAGTCGTCGAAGAGTAGACGAGGGAAAGGTGTAAACTTTTTCTCTCAGAACTGCGCGAAAACTTGTATTTCGGCTCAAAACAACAGGATACATCGTTTTAGAGCGATACTATCAAGATTCACGAGCATCGATTCTACAAGTCGTCGAAGAGTAGACGAGAAAAAGGTGTAAACTTTTTCTCTCAGAACTGCGCGAAAACTTGTATTCCGGCTCAAAACAACGGGATACATCGTTTTAGATCGAAAGTAGCAAAATTCACCAGCATCGATTTAACAAGTCGTCGAAGAGTAGACGAGAGAAAGGTGTAAACGTTTTCTCTCAGAACTTCGCGAAAACTTGTATTCCGGGTCAAAACAACGGGATACATCGTTTTAGATCGAAAGTAGCAAAATTCGCCAGCATCAATTTTACAAGTCGTCGAAGAGTAGACGAGAGAAAGGTGTAAACTTTTTCTCTCAGAACTGCGCGAAAATTGTATTGCGGCTCAAAACAATGGGATACATCGTTTTAGATCAAGACAAGTAAAATTCGCGAGCATCGATTTTACAAGTCGTCGAAGAGTAGACGCTAGAAAGGTGTAAACTTTTTCTCTCAGAACTTCGCGAAAACTTGTATTCCGGCTCAAAACAACGGGATACATCGTTTTAGATCTAAACTATCAAGATTCACGAGCATCGATTTTACAAGTCGTCGAAGAGTAGACGATAGAAAGGTGTAAACTTTTTCTCTCAAAACTGCGCGAAAACTTGTATTCCGGCTCAAAACAACGGGATGCATCGTTTTAGATCGAAACTAGCACGATTAACGAGCATTGATTTTACATGTCGTCGAAGAGTAGACGAGAGAAAGGGGTAAACGTTTTCTCTCAGAACTGCGCGAAAACTCGTATTCCGTCTCAAAACAACGGGATACATTGTTTTAGAACGAAACTATCAAGATTCACGAGCATCGATTTTACATGTCGTCGAAGAGTAGACGAGAGAAAGGTGTAAACTTTTTCTCTCAGAACTGCGCGAAAACGTGTATTCCGGCTCAAAACAACGGGATATATCGTTATAGATCGAAACTAGCAAGATTCACGAGCATCGATTTTACAGGTCGTCGCAGAGTAGACGAGAGAAAGGTGTAAATTTTTCTCTCAGAACTGCGGGAAAACTTGTATTCCGGCTCAAAACAACGGAATACATCGTTTTCGATCGAAACTATCAAGATTCACGAGCATCGATTTTACAAGTCGTCGAAGAGTAGACGAGAGAAAGGTGTAAACTTTTTCTCTCAGAACTGCGCGAAAAATTGTATTCCGGCTCAAAACAACGGGATACATCGTTTTAGATCGAAAGTAGCAAAATTCACGAGCATCGATTTAACAAGTCGTCGAAGAGTAGACAAGAGAAAGGTGTAAACTTTTTCTCTCAGAACTGCGCGAAAACTTGTATTTCACCTCAAAACAACGGGATACATCGTTTTACACCGAAACTAGCAAAATTCACGAGCATCAATTTTACAAGTCGTCGAAGAGTAGACGAGAGAAAGGTGTAAACTTTTTCTCTCAGAACTGCGCGAAAACTTGTATTCCGGCTCAAAACAACGGGATACATCGTTTTAGATCGAAAGTAGCAAAATTCACCAGCATCGATTTAACAAGTCGTCGAAAAGTAGACGAGAGAAAGGTGTAAACTTTTTCTCTCAGAACTGCACGAAAGCTTGTATTCCGGCTCAAAACAACGGGATACATCGTTTTAGATCGAAACTAGCAAGATTCACGAGCATCGATTTTACAAGTCGTCGCAGAGTAGACGAGAGAAAGGTGTAAATTTTTCTCTCAGAACTGCGCGAAAACTTGTATTCCGGCTCAAAACAACGGAATACATCGTTTTAGATCTAAACTATCAAGATTCACGAGCATCGATTTTACAAGTCGTCGAAGAGTAGACGCTAGAAAGGTGTAAACTTTTTCTCTCAAAACTGCGCAAAAACTTGTATTCCGGCTCAAAACAACGGGATGCATCGTTTTAGATCGAAACTAGCACGATTAACGAGCATCGATTTTACAAGTCGTCGAAGAGTAGACGAGAGAAAGGGGTAAACGTTTTCTCTCAGAACTGCGCGAAAACTCGTATTCCGTCTCAAAACAACGGGATACATTGTTTTAGAACGAAACTATCAAGATTCACGAGCATCGATTTTACAAGTCGTCGAAGAGTAGACGAGAGAAAGGTATAAATGTTTCTCTCAGAACTGCGCGAAAACTTGTATTCCGGCTCAGAACAACGGAATACATCGTTTTAGATCGAAACTAGCAAGATTAACGAGCATCAATTTTACAAGTCGTCGAAGAGTAGACGAGAGAAAGGTGTAAACTTTTTCTCTCAGAACTGCGCGAAAGCTTGTATTCCGGCTCAAAACAACAGGATACATCGTTTTAGATCGAAACTAGCAAGATTCACGAGCATCGATTTTACAAGTCGTCGAAGAGTAGACGAGAGAAAGGTGTAAACTTTTTCTCTCAGAACTGCGCGATAACTTGTATTCCGGCTCAAAACAACGGGATACATCGTTTTAGAGCGATACTATCAAGATTCACGAGCATCGATTCTACAAGTCGTCGAAGAGTAGACGAGAGAAAGATGTAAACTTTTTCTCTCAGAACTGCGCGAAAACTTGTATTCCGGCTCAAAAGAACGGGATACATCGTTTTAGATCGAAACTAGCAAGATTCACGAGCATCCATTTTACAAGTCGTCGAAGAGTAGACGAGAAAAAGGTGTAAACTTTTTCTCTCAGAAGTGCGCGAAAACTAGTATTCCGGCTCAAAACAACGGGATACATCGTTTTAGATCGAAACTAGCACGATTAACGAGCATCGATTTTACAAGTCGTCGAAGAGTAGACGAGAGAAAGGGGTAAACGTTTTCTCTCAGAACTGCGCGAAAACTCGTATTCCGTCTCAAAAGAACGGGATACATTGTTTTAGAACGAAACTATCAAGATTCACGAGCATCAATTTTACAAGTCGTCGAAGAGTAGACGAGAGAAAAGTGTAAACTTTTTCTCTCAGAACTGCGCGAAAACTTGTATTCCGGCTCAAAACAACGGGATACATCGTTTTAGATCGAAACTATCAAGATTCACGAGCATCGATTTTACAAGTCGTCGCAGAGTAGACGAGAGAAAGGTGTAAATTGTTCTCTCAGAACTGCGCGAAAACTTGTATTCCGGCTCAAAACAACGGAATACATCGTTTTAGATCTAAACTATCAAGATTCACGAGCATCGATTTTACAAGTCGTCGAAGAGTAGACGCTAGAAAGGTGTAAACTTTTTCTCTCAAAACTGCGCAAAAACTTTTATTCCGGCTCAAAACAACGGGATGCATCGTTTTAGATCGAAACTAGCACGATTAACGAGCATCGATTTTACAAGTCGTCGAAGAGTAGACGAGAGAAAGGGGTAAACGTTTTCTCTCAGAACTGCGCGAAAACTCGTATTCCGTCTCAAAACAACGGGATACATTGTTTTAGAACGAAACTATCAAGATTCACGAGCATCGATTTTACAAGTCGTCGAAGAGTAGACGAGAGAAAGGTATAAATGTTTCTCTCAGAACTGCGCGAAAACTTGTATTCCGGCTCAGAACAACGGAATACATCGTTTTAGATCGAAACTAGCAAGATTAACGAGCATCAATTTTACAAGTCGTCGAAGAGTAGACGAGAGAAAGGTGTAAACTTTTTCTCTCAGAACTGCGCGAAAGCTTGTATTCCGGCTCAAAACAACAGGATACATCGTTTTAGATCGAAACTATCAAGATTCAAGAGCATCGATTTTACAAGTCGTCGAAGAGTAGACGCGAGAAAGGTGTAAACTTTTTCACTCAGAACTGCGCGAAAAATTGTATTCCGGCTCAAAACAACGGGATACATCGTTTTAGATCGAAACTAGCAAGATTCACGAGCATCGATTTTACAAGTCGTCGAAGAGTAGACGAGAGAAAGGTGTAAACTTTTTCTCTCAGAACTGCGCGATAACTTGTATTCCGGCTCAAAACAACGGGATACATCGTTTTAGAGCGATACTATCAAGATTCACGAGCATCGATTCTACAAGTCGTCGAAGAGTAGACGAGAGAAAGATGTAAACTTTTTCTCTCAGAACTGCGCGAAAACTTGTATTCCGGCTCAAAAGAACGGGATACATCGTTTTAGATCGAAACTAGCAAGATTCACGAGCATCCATTTTACAAGTCGTCGAAGAGTAGACGAGAAAAAGGTGTAAACTTTTTCTCTCAGAAGTGCGCGAAAACTAGTATTCCGGCTCAAAACAACGGGATACATCGTTTTAGATCGAAACTAGCACGATTAACGAGCATCGATTTTACAAGTCGTCGAAGAGTAGACGAGAGAAAGGGGTAAACGTTTTCTCTCAGAACTGCGCGAAAACTCGTATTCCGTCTCAAAACAACGGGATACATTGTTTTAGAACGAAACTATCAAGATTCACGAGCATCAATTTTACAAGTCGTCGAAGAGTAGACGATAGAAAGGTGTAAACTTTTTCTCTCAAAACTGCGCAAAAACTTGTATTCCGGCTCAAAACAACGGGATGCATCGTTTTAGATCGAAACTAGCACGATTAACGAGCATCGAATTTACAAGTCGTCGAAGAGTAGGCGAGAGAAAGGGGTAAACGTTTTCTCTCAGAACTGCGCGAAAACTCGTATTCCGTCTCAAAACAACGGGATACATTGTTTTAGAACGAAACTATCAAGATTCACGAGCATCGATTTTACAAGTCGTCGAAGAGTAGACGAGAGAAAGGTGTAAACTTTTTCTCTCAGAACTGCGCGAAAACTTGTATTCCGGCTCAAAACAACGGGATATATCGTTATAGATCGAAACTAGCAAGATTCACGAGCATCGATTTTACAGGTCGTCGCAGAGTAGACGAGAGAAAGGTGTAAATTTTTCTCTCAGAACTGCGGGAAAACTTGTATTCCGGCTCAAAACAACGGAATACATCGTTTTAGATCGAAACTATCAAGATTCACGAGCATCGATTTTACAAGTCGTCGAAGAGTAGACGAGAGAAAGGTGTAAACTTTTTCTCTCAGAACTGCGCGAAAAATTGTATTCCGGCTCAAAACAACGGGATACATCGTTTTAGATCGAAAGTAGCAAAATTCACGAGCATCGATTTAACAAGTCGTCGAAGAGTAGACGAGAGAAAGGTGTAAACTTTTTCTCTCAGAACTGCGCGAAAACTTGTATTCCACCTCAAAACAACGGGATACATCGTTTTACACCGAAACTAGCAAAATTCACGAGCATCAATTTTACAAGTCGTCGAAGAGTAGACGAGAGAAAGGTGTAAACTTTTTCTCTAAGAACTGCGCGAAAACTTGTATTCCGGCTCAAAACAACGGGATACATCGTTTTAGATCGAAAGTAGCAAAATTCACCAGCATCGATTTAACAAGTCGTCGAAAAGTAGACGAGTGAAAGGTGTAAACTTTTTCTCTCAGAACTGCGCGAAAACTTGTATTCCGGCTCAAAACAACGGGATACATCGTTTTAGGTCGAAACTAGCAAGATTCACGAGCATCGATTTTACAAGTCGTCGCAGAGTAGACGAGAGAAAGGTGTAAATTTTTCTCTCAGAACTGCGCGAAAACTTGTATTCCGGCTCAAAACAACGGAATACATCGTTTTAGATCTAAACTATCAAGATTCACGAGCATCGATTTTACAAGTCGTCGAAGAGTAGACGATAGAAAGGTGTACACTTTTTCTCAAAACTGCGCAAAAACTTGTATTCCGGCTCAAATCAACGGGATGCATCGTTTGAGATCGAAACTAGCACGATTAACGAGCATCAATTTTACAAGTCGTCGAAGAGTAGACGAGAGAAAGGGGTAAACGTTTTCTCTCAGAACTGCGCGAAAACTCGTATTCCGTCTCAAAACAACGGGATACATTGTTTTAGAACGAAACTATCAAGATTCACGAGCATCGATTTTACAAGTCGTCGAAGAGTAGACGAGAGAAAGGTGTAAACCTTTTCTCTCAGAACTGCGCGAAAACTTGTATTCCGGCTCAAAACAACGGGATATATCGTTATAGATCGAAAGTAGCAAAATTCACGAGCATCGATTTAACAAGTCGTCGAAGAGTAGACGAGAGAAAGGTGTAAACTTTTTCTCTCAGAACTGCGCGAAAACTTGTATTCCACCTCAAAACAACGGGATACATCGTTTTACACCGAAACTAGCAAAATTCACGAGCATCAATTTTACAAGTCGTCGAAGAGTAGACGAGAGAAAGGTGTAAACTTTTTCTCTCAGAACTGCGCGAAAACTTGTATTCCGGCTCAAAACAACGGGATACATCGTTTTAGATCGAAAGTAGCAAAATTCACCAGCATCAATTTAACAAGTCGTCGAAAAGTAGACGAGAGAAAGGTGTAAACTTTTTCTCTCAGAACTGCGCGAAAACTTGTATTCCGGCTCAAATCAACGGGATACGTCGTTTTAGATCAAGACAAGCAAAATTCACGAGCATCGATTTTACAAGTCGTCGAAGAGTAGACGCGAGAAAGGTGTAAACTTTTTCTCTCAGAACTGCGCGAAAACTTGTATTCCGGCTCAAATCAACGGGATACATCGTTTTAGATTGAAACTAGCACGATTCACGAGCATCGATTTTACAAGTCGTCGAAGAGTAGACGAGAGAAAGGTGTAAACTTTTTCTCTCAGAACTGCGCGAAAACTTGTATTCCAGCTCAAAACAACGGGATACATCGTTTTAGATCGAAACTAGCAAGATTCACGAGCATCGATTTTACAAGTCGTCGAAGAGTAGACGAGAGAAAGGTGTAAATTTTTCTCTCAGAACTGCGCGAAAACTTGTATTCCGGCTCAAAACAACGGAATACATTGTTTTAGATCGAAACTATCAAGATTCACGAGCATCGATTTTACAAGTCGTCGAAGAGTAGACGAGAGAAAGGTGTAAACTTTTTCTCAGAACTGCGCGAAAAATTGTATTCCGGCTCAAAACAACGATATACATCGTTTTAGATCGAAAGTAGCAAAATTCACGAGCATCGATTTAACAAGTCGTCGAAGAGTAGACGAGAGAGAGGTGTAAACTTTTTCTCTCAGAACTGCGCGAAAACTTATATTCCAGCTCAAAACAACGGGATACATCGTTTTAGATCAAAACTAGCAAAATTCACGAGCATCAATTTTACAAGTCGTCGAAGAGTAGACGAGAGAAAGGTGTAAACTTTTTCTCTCAGAACTGCGCGAAAACTTGTATTGCGGCTCAAAACAACGGGATACATCGTTTTAGATCAAGACAAGCAAAATTCACGAGCATCGATTTTACAAGTCGTCGAAGAGTAGACGAAAGAAAGGTGTAAACTTTTTCTCTCAGAACTGCTCGAAAACTTGTATTCCGGCTCAAAACAACGGGATACATCGTTTTAGATCGACACTATCAAGATTCACGAGCATCGATTTTACAAGTCGTCGAAGAGTAGACGAGAGAAAGGTGTAAACTTTTTCTCTCAGAACTGCGCGAAAACTTGTATTCCGGCTCAAAACAACGGGATACATCGTTTTAGATCGAAACAATCAAGATTCACGAGCATCGATTTTACAAATCGTCGAAGAGTAGACGAGAAAAAGCTGTAAACTTTTTCTCTCAGAACTGCGCGAAAACTTGTATTCCGGCTCAAATCAACGGGATACATCGTTTTAGATCGAAACTAGCACGATTAACGAGCATCGATTTTACAAGTCGTCGAAGAGTAGACGAGAGAAAGGTGTAAACTTTTTCTCTCAGAACTGCGCGAAAACTCGTCTTCCGGCTCAAAACAACGGGATACATTGTTTTAGAGCGAAACTATCAAGATTCACGAGCATCGATTTTACAAGTCGTCGACGAGTAGATGAGAGAAAGGTGTAAACTTTTTCTCTCAGAACTGCGCGAAAACTTGTATTCCGGCTCAAAACAACGGGATACATCGTTTTAGATCGAAACTACCAAGATTCACGAGCATCGAGTTTACAAGTCGTCGCAGAGTAGACGATAGAAAGGTGTACACTTTTTCTCAAAACTGCGCAAAAACTTGTATTCCGGCTCAAATCAACGGGATGCATCGTTTGAGATCGAAACTAGCACGATTAACGAGCATCAATTTTACAAGTCGTCGAAGAGTAGACGAGAGAAAGGGGTAAACGTTTTCTCTCAGAACTGCGCGAAAACTCGTATTCCGTCTCAAAACAACGGGATACATTGTTTTAGAACGAAACTATCAAGATTCACGAGCATCGATTTTACAAGTCGTCGAAGAGTAGACGAGAGAAAGGTGTAAACCTTTTCTCTCAGAACTGCGCGAAAACTTGTATTCCGGCTCAAAACAACGGGATATATCGTTATAGATCGAAAGTAGCAAAATTCACGAGCATCGATTTAACAAGTCGTCGAAGAGTAGACGAGAGAAAGGTGTAAACTTTTTCTCTCAGAACTGCGCGAAAACTTGTATTCCACCTCAAAACAACGGGATACATCGTTTTACACCGAAACTAGCAAAATTCACGAGCATCAATTTTACAAGTCGTCGAAGAGTAGACGAGAGAAAGGTGTAAACTTTTTCTCTCAGAACTGCGCGAAAACTTGTATTCCGGCTCAAAACAACGGGATACATCGTTTTAGATCGAAAGTAGCAAAATTCACCAGCATCAATTTAACAAGTCGTCGAAAAGTAGACGAGAGAAAGGTGTAAACTTTTTCTCTCAGAACTGCGCGAAAACTTGTATTCCGGCTCAAATCAACGGGATACGTCGTTTTAGATCAAGACAAGCAAAATTCACGAGCATCGATTTTACAAGTCGTCGAAGAGTAGACGCGAGAAAGGTGTAAACTTTTTCTCTCAGAACTGCGCGAAAACTTGTATTCCGGCTCAAATCAACGGGATACATCGTTTTAGATTGAAACTAGCACGATTCACGAGCATCGATTTTACAAGTCGTCGAAGAGTAGACGAGAGAAAGGTGTAAACTTTTTCTCTCAGAACTGCGCGAAAACTTGTATTCCAGCTCAAAACAACGGGATACATCGTTTTAGATCGAAACTAGCAAGATTCACGAGCATCGATTTTACAAGTCGTCGAAGAGTAGACGAGAGAAAGGTGTAAATTTTTCTCTCAGAACTGCGCGAAAACTTGTATTCCGGCTCAAAACAACGGAATACATTGTTTTAGATCGAAACTATCAAGATTCACGAGCATCGATTTTACAAGTCGTCGAAGAGTAGACGAGAGAAAGGTGTAAACTTTTTCTCAGAACTGCGCGAAAAATTGTATTCCGGCTCAAAACAACGATATACATCGTTTTAGATCGAAAGTAGCAAAATTCACGAGCATCGATTTAACAAGTCGTCGAAGAGTAGACGAGAGAGAGGTGTAAACTTTTTCTCTCAGAACTGCGCGAAAACTTATATTCCAGCTCAAAACAACGGGATACATCGTTTTAGATCAAAACTAGCAAAATTCACGAGCATCAATTTTACAAGTCGTCGAAGAGTAGACGAGAGAAAGGTGTAAACTTTTTCTCTCAGAACTGCGCGAAAACTTGTATTGCGGCTCAAAACAACGGGATACATCGTTTTAGATCAAGACAAGCAAAATTCACGAGCATCGATTTTACAAGTCGTCGAAGAGTAGACGAAAGAAAGGTGTAAACTTTTTCTCTCAGAACTGCTCGAAAACTTGTATTCCGGCTCAAAACAACGGGATACATCGTTTTAGATCGACACTATCAAGATTCACGAGCATCGATTTTACAAGTCGTCGAAGAGTAGACGAGAGAAAGGTGTAAACTTTTTCTCTCAGAACTGCGCGAAAACTTGTATTCCGGCTCAAAACAACGGGATACATCGTTTTAGATCGAAACAATCAAGATTCACGAGCATCGATTTTACAAATCGTCGAAGAGTAGACGAGAAAAAGCTGTAAACTTTTTCTCTCAGAACTGCGCGAAAACTTGTATTCCGGCTCAAATCAACGGGATACATCGTTTTAGATCGAAACTAGCACGATTAACGAGCATCGATTTTACAAGTCGTCGAAGAGTAGACGAGAGAAAGGTGTAAACTTTTTCTCTCAGAACTGCGCGAAAACTCGTCTTCCGGCTCAAAACAACGGGATACATTGTTTTAGAGCGAAACTATCAAGATTCACGAGCATCGATTTTACAAGTCGTCGACGAGTAGATGAGAGAAAGGTGTAAACTTTTTCTCTCAGAACTGCGCGAAAACTTGTATTCCGGCTCAAAACAACGGGATACATCGTTTTAGATCGAAACTACCAAGATTCACGAGCATCGAGTTTACAAGTCGTCGCAGAGTAGACGAGAGAAAGGTGTAAATGTTTCTCTCAGAACTGCGCGAAAACTTGTATTCCGGCTCAAAACAACGGAATACATCGTTTTAGATCGAAACTAGCAAGATTAACGAGCATCGATTTTACAAGTCGTCGAAGAGTAGACGAGAGAAAGGTGTAAACTTTTTCTCTCAAAACTGCGCGAAAACTCGTATTCCGGCTCAAAATAACGGTTTACATTGTTTTAGAGCGAAACTATCAAGATTCACGAGCATCGATTTTACAAGTCGTCGAAGAGTAGACGATAGAAAGGTGTAAACTTTTTCTCTCAAAACTGCGCAAAAACTTGTATTCCGGCTCAAAACATTGGGATACTTCGTTTTAGATCGAAACTAGCAAGATTCACGAGCATCGATTTTACAAGTCGTCGAAGAGTAGACGAGAGAAAGGTGTAAACTTTTTTTCTCAGAACTGCGCGAAAACTTGTATTGCGGCTCAAAACAACGGGATACATCGTTTTAGATCAAGACAAGCAAAATTCACGAGCATCGATTTTACAAGTCGTCGAAGAGTAGACGAAAGAAAGGTGTAAACTTTTTCTCTCAGAACTGCGCGAAAACTTGTATTCCGGCTCAAAACAACGGGATACATCGTTTTAGACCGACACTATCAAGATTCACGAGCATCGATTTTACAAGTCGTCGAAGAGTTGACGAGAGAAAGGTGTAAACTTTTTCTCTCAGAACTGCGTGAAAACTTGTATTCCGGCTCAAAACAACGGGATACATCGTTTTAGATCGAAACAATCAAGATTTACGAGCATCGATTTTACAAATCGTCGAAGAGTAGACGAGAAAAAGCTGTAAATTTTTTCTCTCAGAACTGCGCGAAAACTTGTATTCCGGCTCAAATCAACGGGATACATCGTTTTAGATCGAAACTAGCACGATTAACGAGCATCGATTTTACAAGTCGTCGAAGAGTAGACGAGAGAAAGGGGTAAACGTTTTCTCTCAGAACTGCGCGAAAACTCGTATTCCGTCTCAAAACAACGGGATACATTGTTTTAGAACGAAACTATCAAGATTCACGAGCATCAATTTTACAAGTCGTCGAAGAGTAGACGAGAGAAAGGTGTAAACTTTTTCTCTCAGAACTGCGCGAAAACTTGTATTCCGGCTCAAAACAACGGGATACATCGTTTTAGATCGAAACTAGCAAGATTCACGAGCATCGATTTTACAAGTCGTCGCAGAGTAGACGAGAGAAAGGTGTAAATTTTTCTCTCAGAACTGCGCAAAAACTTGTATTCCGGCTCAAAACAACGGAATACATCGTTTTAGATCTAAACTATCAAGATTCACGAGCATCGATTTTACAAGTCGTCGAAGAGTAGACAATAGAAAGGTGTAAACTTTTTCTCTCAAAACTGCGCAAAAACTTGTATTCCGGCTCAAAACAATGGGATACATCGTTTTAGATCGAAACTAGCAAGATTCACGAGCATCGATTTTACAAGTCGTCGAAGAGTAGACGAGAGAAAGGTGTAAACTTTTTCTCTCAGAACTGCGCGAAAACTTGTATTGCGGCTCAAAACAACGGGATACATCGTTTTAGATCAAGACAAGCAAAATTCACGAGCATCGATTTTACAAGTCGTCGAAGAGTAGACGAAAGAACGGTGTAAACTTTTTCTCTCAGAACTGCGCGAAAACTTGTATTCCGGCTCAAAACAACGGGATGCATCGTTTTAGATCGAAACTAGCACGATTAACGAGCATCGATTTTACAAGTCGTCGAAGAGTAGACGAGAGAAAGGGGTAAACGTTTTCTCTCAGAACTGCGCGAAAACTCGTATTCCGTCTCAAAACAACGGGATACATTGTTTTAGAACGAAACAATCAAGATTCACGAGCATCGATTTTACAAGTCGTCGAAGAGTAGACGAGAGAAAGGTGTAAACTTTTTCTCTCAGAACTGCGCGAAAACTTGTATTCCGGCTCAAAACAACGGGATATATCGTTATAGATCGAAACTAGCAAGATTCACGAGCATCGATTTTACAGGTCGTCGCAGAGTAGACGAGAGAAAGGTGTAAATTTTTCTCTCAGAACTGCGGGAAAACTTGTATTCCGGCTCAAAACAACGGAATACATCGTTTTAGATCGAAACTAGCAAGATTCACGAGCATCCATTTTACAAGTCGTCGAAGAGTACACGAGAAAAAGGTGTAAACTTTTTCTCTCAGAACTGCGCGAAAACTAGTATTCCGGCTCAAAACAACGGGATACATCGTTTTAGATCGAAACTAGCACGATTAACGAGCATCGATTTTACAAGTCGTCGAAGAGTAGACGAGAGAAAGGGGTAAACCTTTTTTTTCAGAACTGCGCGAAAACTCGTATTCCGTCTCAAAACAACGGGATACATTGTTTTAGAACGAAACTATCAAGATTCACGAGCATCAATTTTACAAGTCGTCGAAGAGTAGACGAGAGAAAGGTGTAAACTTTTTCTCTCAGAACTGCGCGAAAACTTGTATTGCGGCTCAAAACAACGGGATACATCGTTTTAGATCAAGACAAGCAAAATTCACGAGCATCGATTTTACAAGTCGTCGAACAGTAGACGAAAGAAAGGTGTAAACTTTTTCTCTCAGAACTGCGCGAAAACTTGTATTCCGGCTCAAAACAACGGGATGCATCGTTTTAGACCAAAACTAGCACGATTAACGAGCATCGATTTTACAAGTCGTCGAAGAGTAGACGAGAGAAAGGGGTAAACGTTTTCTCTCAGAACTGCGCAAAAACTCGTATTCCGTCTCAAAACAACGGGATACATTGTTTTAGAACGAAACTATCAAGATTCACGAGCATCAATTTGACAAGTCTTCGAAGAGTAGACGAGAGAAAGGTGTAAACTTTTTCTCTCAGAACTGCGCGAAAACTTGTATTCCGGCTCAAAACAACGGGATACATCGTTTTAGATCGAAACTAGCAAGATTCACGAGCATCGATTTTACAAGTCGTCGCAGAGTAGACGAGAGAAAGGTGTAAATTTTTCTCTCAGAACTGCGCGAAAACTTGTATTCCGGCTCAAAACAACGGAATACATCGTTTTAGATCTAAACTATCAAGATTCACGAGCATCGATTTTACAAGTCGTCGAAGAGTAGACGATAGAAAGGTGTAAACTTTTTCTCTAAAAACTGCGCAAAAACTTGTATTCCGGCTCAAAACAACGGGATACATCGTTTTAGATCGACACTATCAAGATTCACGAGCATCGATTTTACAAGTCGTCGAAGAGTAGACGAGAGAAAGGTGTAAACTTTTTCTCTCAGAACTGCGCGAAAACTTGTATTCCGGCTCAAAACAACGGGATACATCGTTTTAGATCGAAACAATCAAGATTCACGAGCATCGATTTTACAAAACGTCGAAGAGTAGACGAGAAAAAGCTGTAAACTTTTTCTCTCAGAACTGCGCGAAAACTTGTATTCCGGCTCAAATCAACGGGATACATCGTTTTAGATCGAAACTAGCACGATTAACGAGCATCGATTTTACAAGTCGTCGAAGAGTAGACGAGAGAAAGGGGTAAACGTTTTCTCTCAGAACTGCGCGAAAGCTCGTATTTCGTCTCAAAACAACGGGATACATTGTTTTAGAACGAAACTATCAAGATTCACGAGCATCAATTTTACAAGTCGTCGAAGAGTAGACGAGAGAAAGGTGTAAACTTTTTCTCTCAGAACTGCGCGAAAACTTGTATTCCGGCTCAAAACAACGGGATACATCGTTTTAGATCGAAACTAGCAAGATTCACGAGCATCGATTTTACAAGTCGTCGCAGAGTAGACGAGAGAAAGGTGTAAATTTTTCTCTCAGAACTGCGCGAAATCTTGTATTCCGGCTCAAAACAACGGAATACATCGTTTTAGATCGAAACTATCAAGATTCACGAGCATCGATTTTACAAGTCGTCGAAGAGTAGACGCGAGAAAGGTGTAAACGTTTTCACTCAGAACTGCGCGAAAAATTGTATTCCGGCTCAAAACAACGGGATACATCATTTTAGATCGAAAGTAGCAAAATTCACGAGCATCGATTTAACAAGTCGTCGAAGAGTATACGAGAGAATGGTGTAAACTTTTTCTCTCAGAACTGCGCGAAAACTTGTATTCCGGCTCAAAACAACGGAATACATCGTTTTAGAGCGATACTATCAAGATTCACGAGCATCGATTCTACAAGTCGTCGTAGAGTAGACGAGAGAAAGGTGTAAACTTTTTCTCTCAGAACTGTGCGAAAACTTGTATTCCAGCTCAAAACAACGGGATACATCGTTTTAGATCGAAACTAGCAAAATTCACGAGCATCAATTTTACAAGTCGTCGAAGAGTAGACGAGAGAAAGGTGTAAACTTTTTCTCTCAGAACTGCGCGAAAACTTGTATTCCGGCTCAAAACAACGAGATACATCGTTTTAGAGTGATACTATCAAGATTCACGAGCATCGATTCTACAAGTCGTCGAAGAGTAGACGAGAAAAAGGTGTACACTTTTTCTCTCAAAACTGCGCGAAAACTTTTATTCCGGCTCAAAACAACGGGATACATCGTTTTAGATCGAAACTAGCAAGATTCACGAGCATCCATTTTCCAAGTCGTCGAAGAGTAGACGAGAAAAAGGTGTAAACTTTTTCTCTCAGAACTGCGCGAAAACTAGTATTCCGGCTCAAAACAACGGGATACATCGTTTTAGATCGAAACTAGCACGATTAACGAGCATCGATTTTACAAGTCGTCGAAGAGTAGACGAGAGAAAGGGGTAAACGTTTTCTCTCAGAACTGCGCGAAAACTCGTATTCCGTCTCAAAACAACGGGATACATTGTTTTAGAACGAAACTATCAAGATTCACGAGCATCAATTTTACAAGTCGTCGAAGAGTAGACGAGAGAAAGGTGTAAGCTTTTTCTCTCAGAACTGCGCGAAAACTTGTATTCCGGCTCAGAACAACGGGATACATCGTTTTAGATCGAAACTAGCAAGATTCACGAGCATCGATTTTACAAGTCGTCGCAGAGTAGACGAGAGAAAGGTGTAAATTTTTCTCTCAGAACTGCGCGAAAACTTGTATTCCGGCTCAAAACAACGGAATACATCGTTTTAGATCTAAACTATCAAGATTCACGAGCATCGATTTTACAAGTCGTCGAAGAGTAGACGATAGAAAGGTGTAAACTTTTTCTCTCAAAACTGCGCAAAAACTTGTATTCCGGCTCAAAACATTGGGATACATCGTTTTAGATTGAAACTAGCAAGATTCACGAGCATCGATTTTACAAGTCGTCGAAGAGTAGACGAGAGAAAGGTGTAAACTTTTTCTCTCAGAACTGCGCGAAAACTTGTATTGCGGCTCAAAACAACGGGATACATCGTTTTAGATCAAGACAAGCAAAATTCACGAGCATCGATTTTACAAGTCGTCGAAGAGTAGACGAAAGAAAGGTGTAAACTTTTTCTCTCAAAACTGCGCGAAAACTTGTATTCCGGCTCAAAACAACGGGATACATCGTTTTAGATCGACACTATCAAGATTCACGAGCATCGATTTTACAAGTCGTCGAAGAGTTGACGAGAGAAAGGTGTAAACTTTTTCTCTCAGAACTGCGCGAAAACTTGTATTCCGGCTCAAAACAACGGGATACATCGTTTTAGATCGAAACAATCAAGATTTACGAGCATCGATTTTACAAATCGTCGAAGAGTAGACGAGAAAAAGCTGTAAACTTTTTCTCTCAGAACTGCGCGAAAACTTGTATTCCGGCTCAAATCAACGGGATACATCGTTTTAGATCGAAACTAGCACGATTAACGAGCATCGATTTTACAAGTCGTCGCAGAGTAGACGAGAGAAAGGTGTAAATTTTTCTCTCAGAACTGCGCGAAAACTTGTATTCCGGCTCAAAACAACGGAATACATCGTTTTAGATCTAAACTATCAAGATTCACGAGCATCGATTTTACAAGTCGTCGAAGAGTAGACGATAGAAAGGTGTAAACTTTTTCTCTCAAAACTGCGCAAAAACTTGTATTCCGGCTCAAAACAATGGGATACATCGTTTTAGATCGAAACTAGCAAGATTCACGAGCATCGATTTTACAAGTCGTCGAAGAGTAGACGAGAGAAAGGTGTAAACTTTTTCTCTCAGAACTGCGCGAAAACTTGTATTGCGGCTCAAAACAACGGGATACATCGTTTTAGATCAAGACAAGCAAAATTCACGAGCATCGATTTTACAAGTCGTCGAAGAGTAGACGAAAGAAAGGTGTAAACTTTTTCTCTCAGAACTGCGCGAAAACTTGTATTCCGGCTCAAAACAACGGGATGCATCGTTTTAGATCGAAACTAGCACGATTAACGAGCATCGATTTTACAAGTCGTCGAAGAGTAGACGAGAGAAAGGGGTAAACGTTTTCCCTCAGAACTGCGCGAAAACTCGTGTTCCGTCTCAAAACAACGGGATACATTGTTTTAGAACGAAACTATCAAGATTCACGAGCATCGATTTTACAAGTCGTCGAAGAGTAGACGAGAGAAAGGTGTAAACTTTTTCTCTCAGAACTGCGCGAAAACTTGTATTCCGGCTCAAAACAACGGGATATATCGTTATAGATCGAAACTAGCAAGATTCACGAGCATCGATTTTACAGGTCGTCGCAGAGAGACGAGAGAAAGGTGTAAATTTTTCTCTCAGAACTGCGGGAAAACTTGTATTCCGGCTCAAAACAACGGAATACATCGTTTTAGATCGAAACTAGCAAGATTCACGAGCATCCATTTTACAAGTCGTCGAAGAGTAGACGAGAAAAAGGTGTAAACTTTTTCTCTCAGAACTGCGCGAAAACTAGTATTCCGGCTCAAAACAACGGGATACATCGTTTTAGATCGAAACTAGCACGATTAACGAGCATCGATTTTACAAGTCGTCGAAGAGTAGACGAGAGAAAGGGGTAAACGTTTTCTCTCAGAACTGCGCGAAAACTCGTATTCCGTCTCAAAACAACGGGATACATTGTTTTAGAACGAAACTATCAAGATTCACGAGCATCAATTTTACAAGTCGTCGAAGAGTAGACGAGAGAAAGGTGTAAACTTTTTCTCTCAGAACTGCGCGAAAACTTGTATTCCGGCTCAAAACAACGGGATACATCGTTTTATATCGAAACTAGCAAGATTCACGAGCATCGATTTTACAAGTCGTCGCAGAGTAGACGAGAGAAAGGTGTAAATTTTTCTCTCAGTACTGCGCGAAAACTTGTATTCCGGCTCAAAACAACGGAATACATCGTTTTAGATCGAAACTATCAAGATTCACGAGCATCGATTTTACAAGTCGTCGAAGAGTAGACGCGAGAAAGGTGTAAACGTTTTCACTCAGAACTGCGCGAAAAATTGTATTCCGGCTCAAAACAACGGGATACATCATTTTAGATCGAAAGTAGCAAAATTCACGAGCATCGATTTAACAAGTCGTCGAAGAGTATACGAGAGAATGGTGTAAACTTTTTCTCTCAGAACTGCGCGAAAACTTGTATTCCGGCTCAAAACAACGGAATACATCGTTTTAGAGCGATACTATCAAGATTCACGAGCATCGATTCTACAAGTCGTCGTAGAGTAGACGAGAGAAAGGTGTAAACTTTTTCTCTCAGAACTGTGCGAAAACTTGTATTCCAGCTCAAAACAACGGGATACATCGTTTTAGATCGAAACTAGCAAAATTCACGAGCATCAATTTTACAAGTCGTCGAAGAGTAGACGAGAGAAAGGTGTAAACTTTTTCTCTCAGAACTGCGCGAAAACTTGTATTCCGGCTCAAAACAACGAGATACATCGTTTTAGAGTGATACTATCAAGATTCACGAGCATCGATTCTACAAGTCGTCGAAGAGTAGACGAGAAAAAGGTGTAAACTTTTTCTCTCAAAACTGCGCGAAAACTTTTACTCCGGCTCAAAACAACGGGGTACATCGTTTTAGATCGAAACTAGCAAGATTCACGAGCATCGATTTTACAAGTCGTCGAAGAGTAGACGAGAGAAAGGTGTAAACTTTTTCTCTCAGAACTGCGCGAAAACTTGTATTGCGGCTCAAAACAACGGGATACATCGTTTTAGATCAAGACAAGCAAAATTCACGAGCATCGATTTTACAAGTCGTCGAAGAGTAGACGAAAGAAAGGTGTAAACTTTTTCTCTCAGAACTGCGCGAAAACTTGTATTCCGGCTCAAAACAACGGGATGCATCGTTTTAGATCGAAACTAGCACGATTAACGAGCATCGATTTTACAAGTCGTCGAAGAGTAGACGAGAGAAAGGGGTAAACGTTTTCTCTCAGAACTGCGCGAAAACTCGTGTTCCGTCTCAAAACAACGGGATACATTGTTTTAGAACGAAACTATCAAGATTCACGAGCATCGATTTTACAAGTCGTCGAAGAGTAGACGAGAGAAAGGTGTAAACTTTTTCTCTCAGAACTGCGCGAAAACTTGTATTCCGGCTCAAAACAACGGGATATATCGTTATAGATCGAAACTAGCAAGATTCACGAGCATCGATTTTACAGGTCGTCGCAGAGTAGACGAGAGAAAGGTGTAAATTTTTCTCTCAGAACTGCGGGAAAACTTGTATTCCGGCTCAAAACAACGGAATACGTCGTTTTAGATCGAAACTAGCAAGATTCACGAGCATCCATTTTACAAGTCGTCGAAGAGTAGACGAGAAAAAGGTGTAAACTTTTTCTCTCAGAACTGCGCGAAAACTAGTATTCCGGCTCAAAACAACGGGATACATCGTTTTAGATCGAAACTAGCACGATTAACGAGCATCGATTTTACAAGTCGTCGAAGAGTAGACGAGAGAAAGGGGTAAACGTTTTCTCTCAGAACTGCGCGAAAACTCGTATTCCGTCTCAAAACAACGGGATACATTGTTTTAGAACGAAACTATCAAGATTCACGAGCATCAATTTTACAAGTCGTCGAAGAGTAGACGAGAGAAAGGTGTAAACTTTTTCTCTCAGAACTGCGCGAAAACTTGTATTCCGGCTCAAAACAACGGGATACATCGTTTTATATCGAAACTAGCAAGATTCACGAGCATCGATTTTACAAGTCGTCGCAGAGTAGACGAGAGAAAGGTGTAAATTTTTCTCTCAGAACTGCGCGAAAACTTGTATTCCGGCTCAAAACAACGGAATACATCGTTTTAGATCGAAACTATCAAGATTCACGAGCATCGATTTTACAAGTCGTCGAAGAGTAGACGCGAGAAAGGTGTAAACGTTTTCACTCAGAACTGCGCGAAAAATTGTATTCCGGCTCAAAACAACGGGATACATCATTTTAGATCGAAAGTAGCAAAATTCACGAGCATCGATTTAACAAGTCGTCGAAGAGTATACGAGAGAATGGTGTAAACTTTTTCTCTCAGAACTGCGCGAAAACTTGTATTCCGGCTCAAAACAACGGAATACATCGTTTTAGAGCGATACTATCAAGATTCACGAGCATCGATTCTACAAGTCGTCGTAGAGTAGACGAGAGAAAGGTGTAAACTTTTTCTCTCAGAACTGTGCGAAAACTTGTATTCCAGCTCAAAACAACGGGATACATCGTTTTAGATCGAAACTAGCAAAATTCACGAGCATCAATTTTACAAGTCGTCGAAGAGTAGACGAGAGAAAGGTGTAAACTTTTTCTCTCAGAACTGCGCGAAAACTTGTATTCCGGCTCAAAACAACGAGATACATCGTTTTAGAGTGATACTATCAAGATTCACGAGCATCGATTCTACAAGTCGTCGAAGAGTAGACGAGAAAAAGGTGTAAACTTTTTCTCTCAAAACTGCGCGAAAACTTTTATTCCGGCTCAAAACAACGGGGTACATCGTTTTAGATCGAAACTAGCAAGATTCACGAGCATCGATTTTACAAGTCGTCGAAGAGTAGACGAGAGAAAGGTGTAAACTTTTTCTCTCAGAACTGCGCGATAACTTGTATTCCGGCTAAAAACAACGGGATACATCGTTTTAGAGCGATACTATCAAGATTCACGAGCATCGATTCTACAAGTCGTCGAAGAGTAGACGAGAGAAAGATGTAAACTTTTTCTCTCAGAACTGCGCGAAAACTTGTATTCCGGCTCAAAACAACGGGATACATCGTTTTAGATCGAAACTAGCAAGATTCACGAGCATCCATTTTCCAAGTCGTCGAAGAGTAGACGAGAAAAAGGTGTAAACTTTTTCTCTCAGAACTGCGCGAAAACTAGTATTCCGGCTCAAAACAACGGGATACATCGTTTTAGATCGAAACTAGCACGATTAACGAGCATCGATTTTACAAGTCGTCGAAGAGTAGACGAGAGAAAGGGGGTAAACGTTTTCTCTCAGAACTGCGCGAAAACTCGTATTCCGTCTCAAAACAACGGGATACATTGTTTTAGAACGAAACTATCAAGATTCACGAGCATCAATTTTACAAGTCGTCGAAGAGTAGACGAGAGAAAGGTGTAAACTTTTTCTCTCAGAACTGCGCGAAAACTTGTATTCCGGCTCAGAACAACGGGATACATCGTTTTAGATCGAAACTAGCAAGATTCACGAGCATCGATTTTACAAGTCGTCGCAGAGTAGACGAGAGAAAGGTGTAAATTTTTCTCTCAGAACTGCGCGAAAACTTGTATTCCGGCTCAAAACAACGGAATACATCGTTTTAGATCTAAACTATCAAGATTCACGAGCATCGATTTTACAAGTCGTCGAAGAGTAGACGATAGAAAGGTGTAAACTTTTTCTCTCAAAACTGCGCAAAAACTTGTATTCCGGCTCAAAACATTGGGATACATCGTTTTAGATTAAAACTAGCAAGATTCACGAGCATCGATTTTACAAGTCGTCGAAGAGTAGACGAGAGAAAGGTGTAAACTTTTTCTCTCAGAACTGCGCGAAAACTTGTATTGCGGCTCAAAACAACGGGATACATCGTTTTAGATCAAGACAAGCAAAATTCACGAGCATCGATTTTACAAGTCGTCGAAGAGTAGACGAAAGAAAGGTGTAAACTTTTTCTCTCAAAACTGCGCGAAAACTTGTATTCCGGCTGAAAACAACGGGATACATCGTTTTAGATCGACACTATCAAGATTCACGAGCATCGATTTTACAAGTCGTCGAAGAGTTGACGAGAGAAAGGTGTAAACTTTTTCTCTCAGAACTGCGCGAAAACTTGTATTCCGGCTCAAAACAACGGGATACATCGTTTTAGATCGAAACAATCAAGATTTACGAGCATCGATTTTACAAATCGTCGAAGAGTAGACGAGAAAAAGCTGTAAACTTTTTCTCTCAGAACTGCGCGAAAACTTGTATTCCGGCTCAAATCAACGGGATACATCGTTTTAGATCGAAACTAGCACGATTAACGAGCATCGATTTTACAAGTCGTCGCAGAGTAGACGAAAGAAAGGTGTAAATTTTTCTCTCAGAACTGCGCGAAAACTTGTATTCCGGCTCAAAACAACGGAATACATCGTTTTAGATCTAAACTATCAAGATTCACGAGCATCGATTTTACAAGTCGTCGAAGAGTAGACGATAGAAAGGTGTAAACTTTTTCTCTCAAAACTGCGCAAAAACTTGTATTCCGGCTCAAAACAATGGGATACATCGTTTTAGATCGAAACTAGCAAGATTCACGAGCATCGATTTTACAAGTCGTCGAAGAGTAGACGAGAGAAAGGTGTAAACTTTTTCTCTCAGAACTGCGCGAAAACTTGTATTGCGGCTCAAAACAACGGGATACATCGTTTTAGATCAAGACAAGCAAAATTCACGAGCATCGATTTTACAAGTCGTCGAAGAGTAGACGAAAGAAAGGTGTAAACTTTTTCTCTCAGAACTGCGCGAAAACTTGTATTCCGGCTCAAAACAACGGGATGCATCGTTTTAGATCGAAACTAGCACGATTAACGAGCATCGATTTTACAAGTCGTCGAAGAGTAGACGAGAGAAAGGGGTAAACGTTTTCTCTCAGAACTGCTCGAAAACTCGTATTCCGTCTCAAAACAACGGGATACATTGTTTTAGAACGAAACTATCAAGATTCACGAGCATCGATTTTACAAGTCGTCGAAGAGTAGACGAGAGAAAGGTGTAAACTTTTTCTCTCAGAACTGCGCGAAAACTTGTATTCCGGCTCAAAACAACGGGATATATCGTTATAGATCGAAACTAGCAAGATTCACGAGCATCGATTTTACAGGTCGTCGCAGAGTAGACGAGAGAAAGGTGTAAATTTTTCTCTCAGAACTGCGGGAAAACTTGTATTCCGGCTCAAAACAACGGAATACATCGTTTTAGATCGAAACTAGCAAGATTCACGAGCATCCATTTTACAAGTCGTCGAAGAGTAGACGAGAAAAAGGTGTAAACTTTTTCTCTCAGAACTGCGCGAAAACTAGTATTCCGGCTCAAAACAACGGGATACATCGTTTTAGATCGAAACTAGCACGATTAACGAGCAGCGATTTTACAAGTCGTCGAAGAGTAGACGAGAGAAAGGGGGTAAACGTTTTCTCTCAGAACTGCGCGAAAACTCGTATTCCGTCTCAAAACAACGGGATACATTGTTTTAGAACGAAACTATCAAGATTCACGAGCATCAATTTTACAAGTCGTCGAAGAGTAGACGAGAGAAAGGTGTAAACTTTTTCTCTCAGAACTGCGCGAAAACTTGTATTCCGGCTCAAAACAACGGGATACATCGTTTTATATCGAAACTAGCAAGATTCACGAGCATCGATTTTACAAGTCGTCGCAGAGTAGACGAGAGAAAGGTGTAAATTTTCCTCTCAGAACTGCGCGAAAACTTGTATTCCGGCTCAAAACAACGGAATACATCGTTTTAGATCTAAACTATCAAGATTCACCAGCATCGATTTTACAAGTCGTCGAAGAGTAGACGATAGAAAGGTGTAAACTTTTTCTCTCAAAACTGCGCAAAAACTAGTATTCCGGCTCAAAACAATGGGATACATCGTTTTAGATCGAAACTAGCACGATTAACGAGCATCGATTTTACAAGTCGTCGAAGAGTAGACGAGAAAAAGGTGTAAACTTTTTCTCTCAAAACTGCGCGAAAACTTTTATTCCGGCTCAAAACAACGGGGTACATCGTTTTAGATCGAAACTAGCAAGATTCACGAGCATCGATTTTACAAGTCGTCGAAGAGTAGACGAGAGAAAGGTGTAAACTTTTTCTCTCAGAACTGCGCGATAACTTGTATTCCGGCTAAAAACAACGGGATACATCGTTTTAGAGCGATACTATCAAGATTCACGAGCATCGATTCTACAAGTCGTCGAAGAGTAGACGAGAGAAAGATGTAAACTTTTTCTCTCAGAACTGCGCGAAAACTTGTATTCCGGCTCAAAACAACGGGATACATCGTTTTAGATCGAAACTAGCAAGATTCACGAGCATCCATTTTCCAAGTCGTCGAAGAGTAGACCAGAAAAAGGTGTAAACTTTTTCTCTCAGAACTGCGCGAAAACTAGTATTCCGGCTCAAAACAACGGGATACATCGTTTTAGATCGAAACTAGCACGATTAACGAGCATCGATTTTACAAGTCGTCGAAGAGTAGACGAGAGAAAGGGGTAAACGTTTTCTCTCAGAACTGCGCGAAAACTCGTATTCCGTCTCAAAACAACGGGATACATTGTTTTAGAACGAAACTATCAAGATTCACGAGCATCAATTTTACAAGTCGTCGAAGAGTAGACGAGAGAAAGGTGTAAACTTTTTCTCTCAGAACTGCGCGAAAACTTGTATTCCGGCTCAGAACAACGGGATACATCGTTTTAGATCGAAACTAGCAAGATTCACGAGCATCGATTTTACAAGTCGTCGCAGAGTAGACGAGAGAAAGGTGTAAATTTTTCTCTCAGAACTGCGCGAAAACTTGTATTCCGGCTCAAAACAACGGAATACATCGTTTTAGATCTAAACTATCAAGATTCACGAGCATCGATTTTACAAGTCGTCGAAGAGTAGACGATAGAAAGGTGTAAACTTTTTCTCTCAAAACTGCGCAAAAACTTGTATTCCGGCTCAAAACATTGGGATACATCGTTTTAGATTAAAACTAGCAAGATTCACGAGCATCGATTTTACAAGTCGTCGAAGAGTAGACGAGAGAAAGGTGTAAACTTTTTCTCTCAGAACTGCGCGAAAACTAGTATTCCGGCTCAAAACAACGGGATACATCGTTTTAGATCGAAACTAGCACGATTAACGAGCATCGATTTTACAAGTCGTCGAAGAGTAGACGAGAGAAAGGGGTAAACGTTTTCTCTCAGAACTGCGCGAAAACTCGTATTCCGTCTCAAAACAACGGGATACATTGTTTTAGAACGAAACTATCAAGATTCACGAGCATCAATTTTACAAGTCGTCGAAGAGTAGACGAGAGAAAGGTGTAAACTTTTTCTCTCAGAACTGCGCGAAAACTTGTATTCTGGCCCAAAGCAACGGGATACATCGTTTTAGATCGAAACTAGCACGATTAACGAGCATCGATTTTACAAGTCGTCGAAGAGTAGACGAGAGAAAGGTGTAAACGTTTTCTCTCAGAACTGCGCGAAAACTTGTATTCCGGCTCAAAACAACGGGATACATCGTTTTAGATCGACACTATCAAGATTCACGAGCATCGATTTTACAAGTCGTCGAAGAGTTGACGAGAGAAAGGTGTAAACTTTTTCTCTCAGAACTGCGCGAAAACTTGTATTCCGGCTCAAAACAACGGGATACATCGTTTTAGATCGAAACAATCAAGATTTACGAGCATCGATTTTACAAATCGTCGAAGAGTAGACGAGAAAAAGCTGTAAACTTTTTCTCTCAGAACTGCGCGAAAACTTGTATTCCGGCTCAAATCAACGGGATACATCGTTTTAGATCGAAACTAGCACGATTAACGAGCATCGATTTTACAAGTCGTCGCAGAGTAGACGAAAGAAAGGTGTAAATTTTTCTCTCAGAACTGCGCGAAAACTTGTATTCCGGCTCAAAACAACGGAATACATCGTTTTAGATCTAAACTATCAAGATTCACGAGCATCGATTTTACAAGTCGTCGAAGAGTAGACGATAGAAAGGTGTAAACTTTTTCTCTCAAAACTGCGCAAAAACTTGTATTCCGGCTCAAAACAATGGGATACATCGTTTTAGATCGAAACTAGCAAGATTCACGAGCATCGATTTTACAAGTCGTCGAAGAGTAGACGAGAGAAAGGTGTAAACTTTTTCTCTCAGAACTGCGCGAAAACTTGTATTGCGGCTCAAAACAACGGGATACATCGTTTTAGATCAAGACAAGCAAAATTCACGAGCATCGATTTTACAAGTCGTCGAAGAGTAGACGAAAGAAAGGTGTAAACTTTTTCTCTCAGAACTGCGCGAAAACTTGTATTCCGGCTCAAAACAACGGGATGCATCGTTTTAGATCGAAACTAGCACGATTAACGAGCATCGATTTTACAAGGTCGTCGAAGAGTAGACGAGAGAAAGGGGTAAACGTTTTCTCTCAGAACTGCGCGAAAACTCGTATTCCGTCTCAAAACAACGGGATACATTGTTTTAGAACGAAACTATCAAGATTCACGAGCATCGATTTTACAAGTCGTCGAAGAGTAGACGAGAGAAAGGTGTAAACTTTTTCTCTCAGAACTGCGCGAAAACTTGTATTCCGGCTCAAAACAACGGGATATATCGTTATAGATCGAAACTAGCAAGATTCACGAGCATCGATTTTACAGGTCGTCGCAGAGTAGACGAGAGAAGGTGTAAATTTTCTCTCAGAACTGCGGGAAAACTTGTATTCCGGCTCAAAACAACGGAATACATCGTTTTAGATCGAAACTAGCAAGATTCACGAGCATCCATTTTACAAGTCGTCGAAGAGTAGACGAGAAAAAGGTGTAAACTTTTTCTCTCAGAACTGCGCGAAAACTAGTATTCCGGCTCAAAACAACGGGATACATCGTTTTAGATCGAAACTAGCACGATTAACGAGCATCGATTTACAAGTCGTCGAAGAGTAGACGAGAGAAAGGGGTAAACGTTTTCTCTCAGAACTGCGCGAAAACTCGTATTCCGTCTCAAAACAACGGGATACATTGTTTTAGAACGAAACTATCAAGATTCACGAGCATCAATTTTACAAGTCGTCGAAGAGTAGACGAGAGAAAGGTGTAAACTTTTTCTCTCAGAACTGCGCGAAAACTTGTATTCCGGCTCAAAACAACGGGATACATCGTTTTATATCGAAACTAGCAAGATTCACGAGCATCGATTTTACAAGTCGTCGCAGAGTAGACGAGAGAAAGGTGTAAAATTTTCCTCTCAGAACTGCGCGAAAACTTGTATTCCGGCTCAAACAACGGAATACATCGTTTTAGATCTAAACTATCAAGATTCACCAGCATCGATTTTACAAGTCGTCGAAGAGTAGACGATAGAAAGGTGTAAACTTTTTCTCTCAAAAACTGCGCAAAAACTAGTATTCCGGCTACAAAACAATGGGATACATCGTTTTAGATCGAAACTAGCAAGATTCACGAGCATCGATTTTACAAGTCGTCGAAGAGTAGACGAGAGAAAGGTGTAAACTTTTTCTCTCAGAACTGCGCGAAAACTTGTATTGCGGCTCAAAACAACGGGATACATCGTTTTAGATCGAAACTAGCAAAATTCACGAGCATCAATTTTACAAGTCGTCGAAGAGTAGACGAGAGAAAGGTGTAAACTTTTTCTCTCAGAACTGCGCGAAAACTTGTATTCCGGCTCAAAACAACGAGATACATCGTTTTAGAGTGATACTATCAAGATTCACGAGCATCGATTCTACAAGTCGTCCGAAGAGTAGACGAGAAAAAGGTGTAAACTTTTTCTCTCAAAACTGCGCGAAAACTTTTATTCCGGCTCAAAACAACGGGGTGCATCGTTTTAGATCGAAACTAGCAAGATTCACGAGCATCGATTTTACAAGTCGTCGAAGAGTAGACGAGAGAAAGGTGTAAACTTTTTCTCTCAGAACTGCGCGATAACTTGTATTCCGGCTCAAAACAACGGGATACATCGTTTTTAGAGCGATACTATCAAGATTCACGAGCATCGATTCTACAAGTCGTCGAAGAGTAGACGAGAGAAAGATGTAAACTTTTTCTCTCAGAACTGCGCGAAAACTTGTATTCCGGCTCAAAACAACGGGATACATCGTTTTAGATCGAAACTAGCAAGATTCACGAGCATCCATTTTCCAAGTCGTCGAAGAGTAGACGAGAAAAAGGTGTAAACTTTTTCTCTCAGAACTGCGCGAAAACTAGTATTCCGGCTCAAAACAACGGGATACATCGTTTTAGATCGAAACTAGCACGATTAACGAGCATCGATTTTACAAGTCGTCGAAGAGTAGACGAGAGAAAGGGGTAAACGTTTTCTCTCAGAACTGCGCGAAAACTCGTATTCCGTCTCAAACAACGGGATACATTGTTTTAGAACGAAACTATCAAGATTCACGAGCATCAATTTTACAAGTCGTCGAAGAGTAGACGAGAGAAAGGTGTAAACTTTTTTTCTCAGAACTGCGCGAAAACTTGTATTCCGGCTCAGAACAACGGGATACATCGTTTTAGATCGAAACTAGCAAGATTCACGAGCATCGATTTTACAAGTCGTCGCAGAGTAGACGAGAGAAAGGTGTAAATTTTTCTCTCAGAACTGCGCGAAAACTTGTATTCCGGCTCAAAACAACGGAATACATCGTTTTAGATCTAAACTATCAAGATTCACGAGCATCGATTTTACAAGTCGTCGAAGAGTAGACGATAGAAAGGTGTAAACTTTTTCTCTCAAAACTGCGCAAAAACTTGTATTCCGGCTCAAAACATTGGGATACATCGTTTTAGATTGAAACTAGCAAGATTCACGAGCATCGATTTTACAAGTCGTCGAAGAGTAGACGAGAGAAAGGTGTAAACTTTTTCTCTCAGAACTGCGCGAAAACTTGTATTCCGGCTCAAAACAACGGGATACATCGTTTTAGATCAAGACAAGCAAAATTCACGAGCATCGATTTTACAAGTCGTCGCAGAGTAGACGAGAGAAAGGTGTAAATTTTTCTCTCAGAACTGCGCGAAAACTTGTATTCCGGCTCAAAACAATGGGATACATCGTTTTAGATCGAAACTATCAAGATTCACGAGCATCAATTTTACAAGTCGTCGAAGAGTAGACGAGAGAAAGGTGTAAACTTTTTTTCTCAGAACTGCGCGAAAACTTGTATTCCGGCTCAGAACAACGGGATACATCGTTTTAGATCGAAACTAGCAAGATTCACGAGCATCGATTTTACAAGTCGTCGCAGAGTAGACGAGAGAAAGGTGTAAATTTTTCTCTCAGAACTGCGCGAAAACTTGTATTCCGGCTCAAAACAACGGGATACATCGTTTTAGATCGACACTATCAAGATTCACGAGCATCGATTTTACAAGTCGTCGAAGAGTTGACGAGAGAAAGGTGTAAACTTTTTCTCTCAGAACTGCGCGAAAACTTGTATTCCGGCTCAAAACATCGGGATACATCGTTTTAGATCGAAACAATCAAGATTTACGAGCATCGATTTTACAAATCGTCGAAGAGTAGACGAGAAAAAGCTGTAAACTTTTTCTCTCAGAACTGCGCGAAAACTTGTATTCCGGCTCAAATCAACGGGATACATCGTTTTAGATCGAAACTAGCACGATTAACGAGCATCGATTTTACAAGTCGTCGCAGAGTAGACGAGAGAAAGGTGTAAATTTTTCTCTCAGAACTGCGCGAAAACTTGTATTCCGGCTCAAAACAATGGGATACATCGTTTTAGATCGAAACTAGCAAGATTCACGAGCATCGATTTTACAAGTCGTCGAAGAGTAGACGAGAGAAAGGTGTAAACTTTTTCTCTCAGAACTGCGCGAAAACTTGTATTGCGGCTCAAAACAACGGGATACATCGTTTTAGATCAAGACAAGCAAAATTCACGAGCATCGATTTTACAAGTCGTCGAAGAGTAGACGAAAGAAAGGTGTAAACTTTTTCTCTCAGAACTGCGCGAAAACTTGTATTCCGGCTCAAAACAACGGGATGCATCGTTTTAGATCGAAACTAGCACGATTAACGAGCATCGATTTTACAAGTCGTCGAAGAGTAGACGAGAGAAAGGGGTAAACGTTTTCTCTCAGAACTGCGCGAAAACTCGTATTCCGTCTCAAAACAACGGGATACATTGTTTTAGAACGAAACTATCAAGATTCACGAGCATCGATTTTACAAGTCGTCGAAGAGTAGACGAGAGAAAGGTGTAAACTTTTTCTCTCAGAACTGCGCGAAAACTTGTATTCCGGCTCAAAACAACGGGATATATCGTTATAGATCGAAACTAGCAAGATTCACGAGCATCGATTTTACAGGTCGTCGCAGAGTAGACGAGAGAAAGGTGTAAATTTTTCTCTCAGAACTGCGGGAAAACTTGTATTCCGGCTCAAAACAACGGAATACATCGTTTTAGATCGAAACTAGCAAGATTCACGAGCATCCATTTTACAAGTCGTCGAAGAGTAGACGAGAAAAAGGTGTAAACTTTTTCTCTCAGAACTGCGCGAAAACTAGTATTCCGGTTCAAAACAACGGGATACATCGTTTTAGATGGAAACTAGCACGATTAACGAGCATCGATTTTACAAGTCGTCGAAGAGTAGACGAGAGAAAGGGGTAAACGTTTTCTCTCAGAACTGCGCGAAAACTCGTATTCCGTCTCAAAACAACGGGATACATTGTTTTAGAACGAAACTATCAAGATTCACGAGCATCAATTTTACAAGTCGTCGAAGAGTAGACGAGAGAAAGGTGTAAACTTTTTCTCTCAGAACTGCGCGAAAACTTGTATTCCGGCTCAAAACAACGGGATACATCGTTTTATATCGAAACTAGCAAGATTCACGAGCATCGATTTTACAAGTCGTCGCAGAGTAGACGAGAGAAAGGTGTAAATTTTTCTCTCAGAACTGCGCGAAAACTTGTATTCCCGGCTCAAAACAACGGAATACATCGTTTTAGATCTAAACTATCAAGATTCACGAGCATCGATTTTACAAGTCGTCGAAGAGTAGACGATAGAAAGGTGTAAACTTTTTCTCTCAAAACTGCGCAAAGACTTGTATTCCGGCTCAAAAGAATGGGATACATCGTTTTAGATCGAAACTAGCAAGATTCACGAGCATCCTTTTTAGAAGTCGTCGAAGAGTAGACGAGAGAAAGGTGTAAACTTTTTCTCTCAGAACTGCGCGAAAACTTGTATTCCGGCTCAAATCAACGGGATACATCGTTTTAGATCGAAACTAGCACGATTAACGAGCATCGATTTTACAAGTCGTCGAAGAGTAGACGAGAGAAAGGGGTAAATTTTTTCTCTCAGAACTGCGCGAAAACTGGTATTCCGGCTCAAAACAACGGGATACATTGTTTTAGAATGAAACTATCAAGATTCACGAGCATCGATTTTACAAGTCGTCGAAGAGTAGACGAGAGAAAGGTGTAAACTTTTTCTCTCAGAACTGCGCGTAAAGTTGTATTCCGGCTCAAAACAAAGGAATACATCGTTTTAGATCGAAACTATCAAGATTCACGAGCATCGATTTTACAAGTCGTCGAAGAGTAGACTAGAGAAAGGTGTAAACTTTTTCTCTCAGAACTGCGCGAAAACATTGTATTCCGGCTCAAAACAACGGGATACATCGTTTTAGATCGAAAGTAGCATGATTCACGAGCATCGATTTAACAAGTCGTCGAAGAGTAGACGAGAGATAGGTGTAAACTTTTTCTCTCAGAACTGCGCAAAAACTTGTATTGCGGCTCAAAACAACGGGATACATCGTTTTAGATCAAGACAAGCCAAATTCACGAGCATCGATTTTACAAGTCGTCGAAGAGTAGACGAGAGAAAAGTGTAAACTTTTTCTCCCAGAACTGCGCGAAAACTTGTATTCCGGCTCAAAACAACGGGATACATCGTTTTAGATCGAAACTAGCAAAATTCACGTGCGTCGATTTTACAAGTCGTCGAAGAGTAGACGATAGAAACGTGTAAAGTTTTTCTCTCAGAACTGCGAGAAAACGTGTATTTCGGCTCAAAAACAACGGGATACATCGTTTTAGATCGAAAGTAGCATGATTCACGAGCATCGATTTAACAAGTCGTCGAAGAGTAGACGAGAGATAGGTGTAAACTTTTTCTCTCAGAACTGCGCAAAAACTTGTATTGCGGCTCAAAACAACGGGATACATCGTTTTAGATCAAGACAAGCCAAATTCACGAGCATCGATTTTACAAGTCGTCGAAGAGTAGACGAGAGAAAAGTGTAAACTTTTTCTCTCAGAACTGCGCGAAAACTTGTATTCCGGCTCAAAACAACGGGGTACATCGTTTTAGATCGAAACTAGCAAAATTCACGTGCGTCGATTTTACAAGTCGTCGAAGAGTAGACGATAGAAACGTGTAAAGTTTTTCTCTCAGAACTGCGAGAAAACGTGTATTTCGGCTCAAAACAACGGGATACATCGTTTTAGATCGAAAGTAGCATGATTCACGAGCATCGATTTAACAAGTCGTCGAAGAGTAGACGAGAGATAGGTGTAAACTTTTTCTCTCAGAACTGCGCAAAAACTTGTATTGCGGCTCAAAACAACGGGATACATCGTTTTAGATCAAGACAAGCCAAATTCACGAGCATCGATTTTACAAGTCGTCGAAGAGTAGACGAGAGAAACGTGTAAAGTTTTTCTCTCAGAACTGCGAGAAAACGTGTATTTCGGCTCAAAACAACGGGATACATCGTTTTAGATCGAAACTAGCAAGATTCACGAGCATCGATTTTACAAGTCGTCGAAGAGTAGACGAGAAAAGGGTGTAAACGTTTTCTCTCAGAACTGCGCGAAAACTTGTATTCCGGCTCAAAACAACGGGATACATTGTTTTAGATCGAAACTAGCAAGATTAGCGAGCATCGATTTTACAAGTCGACGAAGAGTAGACGAGAGAAAGGTGTAAACTTTTTCTCTCAGAACTGCGCGAAAACTTGTATTCTGGCCCAAAGCAACGGGATACATCGTTTTAGATCGAAACTAGCACGATTAACGAGCATCGAATTTACAAGTCGTCGAAGAGTAGACGAGAGAAAGGTGTAAACGTTTTCTCTCAGAACTGCGCGAAAACTTGTATTCCGGCTCAAAACAACGGGATACATCGTTTTAGATCGAAACTATCAAGATTCACCAGCATCGATTTTACAAGTCGTCGAAGAGTAGACGAGAGAAAGGTGTAAACTTTTTCTCTCAGAACTGCGCGAAAACTTGTATTCCGGTTCACAACAACGGGATACATCGTTTTAGATCGAAACTAGCCAAATTCACGAGCATCGATTTTACAAGTCGTCGAACAGTATGCGAGAGAAAGGTATAAACTTTTTCTCTCAGAACTGCGCGAAAACATTTATTCCGGCTCGAAACAGCGGGATACATCGTTTTCGATTGAAATTAGCGGGATTCATGAACATCGATTTTACTAGTCGAAGAGTAGACGAGAGAAAGGTGTCAAATTTTTCGCTCAGAACAGCGCGAAAACTTGTATTCCGGCTCGAAACAACGGGATACATCGCTTTAGATCGAAACTAGCAAGATTCACGAGCATCGATTTTACAAGTCGTCGAAGAGTAAACGATAGAAAGGTGTAAACTTTTACTCTCAGAACTGCGCGAAAACTTGTATTCCGGCTTTAAACAACGGGATACGTCGTTTTAGATCAAAACTAGCAAGATTCACGAGCATCGATTTTACAAGTCGTCGAAGAGTAGACGAGAGAAAGGTGTAAACTTTTTCTCTCAGAACTGCGCGAAAACTTGTATTCCGGCTCAAAACAACGGGATATATCGTTATAGATCGAAACTAGCAAGATTCACGAGCATCGATTTTACAGGTCGTCGCAGAGTAGACGAGAGAAAGGTGTAAATTTTTCTCTCAGAACTGCGGGAAAACTTGTATTCCGGCTCAAAACAACGGAATACATCGTTTTAGATCGAAACTAGCAAGATTCACGAGCATCCATTTTACAAGTCGTCGATGAGTAGACGAGAAAAAGGTGTAAACTTTTTCTCTCAGAACTGCGCGAAAACTAGTATTCCGGCTCAAAACAACGGGATACATCGTTTTAGATCGAAACTAGCACGATTAACGAGCATCGATTTTACAAGTCGTCGAAGAGTAGACGAGAGAAAGGGGTAAACGTTTTCTCTCAGAACTGCGCGAAAACACGTATTCCGTCTCAAAACAACGGGATACATTGTTTTAGAACGAAACTATCAAGATTCACGAGCATCAATTTTACAAGTCGTCGAAGAGTAGACGAGAGAAAGGTGTAAACTTTTTCTCTCAGAACTGCGCGAAAACTTGTATTCCGGCTCAAAACAACGGGATACATCGTTTTATATCGAAACTAGCAAGATTCACGAGCATCGATTTTACAAGTCGTCGCAGAGTAGACGAGAGAAAGGTGTAAATTTTTCTCTCAGAACTGCGCGAAAACTTGTATTCCGGCTCAAAACAACGGAATACATCGTTTTAGATCTAAACTATCAAGATTCACGAGCATCGATTTTACAAGTCGTCGAAGAGTAGACGATAGAAAGGTGTAAACTTTTTCTCTCAAAACTGCGCAAAGACTTGTATTCCGGCTCAAAAGAATGGGATACATCGTTTTAGATCGAAACTAGCAAGATTCACGAGCATCCTTTTTAGAAGTCGTCGAAGAGTAGACGAGAGAAAGGTGTAAACTTTTTCTCTCAGAACTGCGCGAAAACTTGTATTCGGCTCAAATCAACGGGATACATCGTTTTAGATCGAAACTAGCACGATTAACGAGCATCGATTTTACAAGTCGTCGAAGAGTAGACGAGAGAAAGGGGTAAATTTTTTCTCTCAGAACTGCGCGAAAACTGGTATTCCGGCTCAAAACAACGGGATACATTGTTTTAGAATGAAACTATCAAGATTCACGAGCATCGATTTTACAAGTCGTCGAAGAGTAGACGAGAGAAAGGTGTAAACTTTTTCTCTCAGAACTGCGCGTAAAGTTGTATTCCGGCTCAAAACAAAGGAATACATCGTTTTTAGATCGAAACTATCAAGATTCACGAGCATCGATTTTACAAGTCGTCGAAGAGTAGACTAGAGAAAGGTGTAAACTTTTTCTCTCAGAACTGCGCGAAAACATTGTATTCCGGCTCAAAACAACGGGATACATCGTTTTAGATCGAAAGTAGCATGATTCACGAGCATCGATTTAACAAGTCGTCGAAGAGTAGACGAGAGATAGGTGTAAACTTTTTCTCTCAGAACTGCGCAAAAACTTGTATTGCGGCTCAAAACAACGGGATACATCGTTTTAGATCAAGACAAGCCAAATTCACGAGCATCGATTTTACAAGTCGTCGAAGAGTAGACGAGAGAAAAGTGTAAACTTTTTCTCCCAGAACTGCGCGAAAACTTGTATTCCGGCTCAAAACAACGGGATACATCGTTTTAGATCGAAACTAGCAAAATTCACGTGCGTCGATTTTACAAGTCGTCGAAGAGTAGACGATAGAAACGTGTAAAGTTTTTCTCTCAGAACTGCGAGAAAACGTGTATTTCGGCTCAAAAACAACGGGATACATCGTTTTAGATCGAAAGTAGCATGATTCACGAGCATCGATTTAACAAGTCGTCGAAGAGTAGACGAGAGATAGGTGTAAACTTTTTCTCTCAGAACTGCGCAAAAACTTGTATTGCGGCTCAAAACAACGGGATACATCGTTTTAGATCAAGACAAGCCAAATTCACGAGCATCGATTTTACAAGTCGTCGAAGAGTAGACGAGAGAAAAGTGTAAACTTTTTCTCTCAGAACTGCGCGAAAACTTGTATTCCGGCTCAAAACAACGGGATACATCGTTTTAGATCGAAACTAGCAAAATTCACGTGCGTCGATTTTACAAGTCGTCGAAGAGTAGACGATAGAAACGTGTAAAGTTTTTCTCTCAGAACTGCGAGAAAACGTGTATTTCGGCTCAAAACAACGGGATACATCGTTTTAGATCGAAAGTAGCATGATTCACGAGCATCGATTTAACAAGTCGTCGAAGAGTAGACGAGAGATAGGTGTAAACTTTTTCTCTCAGAACTGCGCAAAAACTTGTATTGCGGCTCAAAACAACGGGATACATCGTTTTAGATCAAGACAAGCCAAATTCACGAGCATCGATTTTACAAGTCGTCGAAGAGTAGACGAGAGAAACGTGTAAAGTTTTTCTCTCAGAACTGCGAGAAAACGTGTATTTCGGCTCAAAACAACGGGATACATCGTTTTAGATCGAAACTAGCAAGATTCACGAGCATCGATTTTACAAGTCGTCGAAGAGTAGACGAGAAAAGGGTGTAAACGTTTTCTCTCAGAACTGCGCGAAAACTTGTATTCCGGCTCAAAACAACGGGATACATTGTTTTAGATCGAAACTAGCAAGATTAGCGAGCATCGATTTTACAAGTCGACGAAGAGTAGACGAGAGAAAGGTGTAAACTTTTTCTCTCAGAACTGCGCGAAAACTTGTATTCTGGCCCAAAGCAACGGGATACATCGTTTTAGATCGAAACTAGCACGATTAACGAGCATCGAATTTACAAGTCGTCGAAGAGTAGACGAGAGAAAGGTGTAAACGTTTTCTCTCAGAACTGCGCGAAAACTTGTATTCCGGCTCAAAACAACGGGATACATCGTTTTAGATCGAAACTATCAAGATTCACCAGCATCGATTTTACAAGTCGTCGAAGAGTAGACGAGAGAAAGGTGTAAACTTTTTCTCTCAGAACTGCGCGAAAACTTGTATTCCGGTTCACAACAACGGGATACATCGTTTTAGATCGAAACTAGCCAAATTCACGAGCATCGATTTTACAAGTCGTCGAACAGTATGCGAGAGAAAGGTATAAACTTTTTCTCTCAGAACTGCGCGAAAACATTTATTCCGGCTCGAAACAGCGGGATACATCGTTTTCGATTGAAATTAGCGGGATTCATGAACATCGATTTTACTAGTCGAAGAGTAGACGAGAGAAAGGTGTCAAATTTTTCGCTCAGAACAGCGCGAAAACTTGTATTCCGGCTCGAAACAACGGGATACATCGCTTTAGATCGAAACTAGCAAGATTCACGAGCATCGATTTTACAAGTCGTCGAAGAGTAAACGATAGAAAGGTGTAAACTTTTACTCTCAGAACTGCGCGAAAACTTGTATTCCGGCTTTAAACAACGGGATACGTCGTTTTAGATCAAAACTAGCAAGATTCACGAGCATCGATTTTACAAATCGTCGAAGAGTAGACGAGAGAAAGGTATAAATTTTTTCTCTCAGAACTGCGCGAAAACTTGAATTCCGGCTCTAAACAACGGGATACATTGTTTTAGATCGAAACTAGCAAGATTCACGAACATCGATTTTACAAGTCGTCGAAGAGTAGACGATAGAAAGGTGTAAACTATTTCTCTCAGAACTGCGCGAAAACTTGTATTCCGGCTCTAAACAACGGGATACAACGTTTTAGATCGAAACTAGCAAGATTCACGAGTATCGATTTTACAAGCAGTCGAAGAGTAGACGAGAGAAAGGTGTTAACTATTTCTCTCAGAACTGCGCGAAAACTTGTATTCCGGTTCACAACAACGGGATACATCGTTTTATATCGAAACTAGCCAAATTCACGAGCATCGATTTTACAAGTCGTCGAACAGTATGCGAGAGAAAGGTATAAACTTTTTCTCTCAGAACTGCGCGAAAACTTGTATTCCGGCTCAAAACAATGGGATACATCATTTTAGATCGAAACTAGCAAAATTCACGAGCATCAATTTTACAAGTCGTCGAAGAGTAGACGAAAGAAAGGTGTAAATTTTTCCTCTGAGAACAGCACGAAAACTTGTATTCTGGCTCTAAACAACGGGATACATCGTTTCAGATCGAAACTAGCAAGATTCACGAGTATCGATTTTACAAGCAGTCGAAGAGTAGACGAGAGAAAGGTGTAAACTATTTCTCTCAGAACTGCGCGAAAACTTGTATTCCGGCTCAAAACAACGGGATACATCGTTTTAGATCGAAACTAGCAAAATTCACGAGCATCGATTTACAAGTCGTCGAACAGTAGACGAGAGAAAGGTATAAACTTTTTCGCTCAGAACCTCGCGAAAACTTGTATTCCGGCTCAAAACAACGGGATACGTCGCTTTAGATTGAAACTAGCAAGATTCACGAGCATCGATTTTACAAGTCGTCGAAGAGTAGACGATAGAAAGGTGTAAACTTTTGCTCTCAGAACTGCGCGAATACTTGTATTCCGGCTCTAAACAACGGGATACATCGTTTTAGATCGAAACTAGCAAGATTCACGAGTATCGATTTTACAAGCAGTCGAAGAGTAGACGAGAGAAAGGTGTAAACTATTTCTCTCGGAACTGCTCGAAAACTTGTATTCCGGCTCAAAACAACGGGATACATCGTTTTAGATCGAAACTAGCAAAATTCACGTGCGTCGATTTTACAAGTCGTCGAAGAGTAGACGAGAGAAACGTGTAAAGTTTTTCTCTCAGAACTGCGAGAAAACGTGTATTTCGGCTCAAAACAACAGGATACATCGTTTTAGATCGAAACTAGCAAGATTCACGAGCATCGATTTTACAAGTCGTCGAAGAGTAGACGAGAAAAGGGTGTAAACGTTTTCTCTCAGAACTGCGCGAAAACTTGTATTCCGGCTCAAAAACAACTGGATACATCGTTTTAGATCGAAACTAGCACGATTAACGAGCATCGATTTTACAAGTCGTCGAAGAGTAGACGAGAGATAGGTGTAAACTTTTTCTCTCAGAACTGCGCGAAAACTTGTATTCCGGCTCAAAACAACGGGATACATTGTTTTAGATCGAAAGTAGCAAGATTAGCGAGCATCGATTTTACAAGTCGACGAAGAGTAGACGAGAGAAAGGTGTAAACTTTTTCTCTCAGAACTGCGCGAAAACTTGTATTCTGGCCCAAAGCAACGGGATACATCGTTTTAGATCGAAACTAGCACGATTAACGAGCATCGATTTTACAAGTCGTCGAAGAGTAGACGAGAGAAAGGTGTAAACGTTTTCTCTCAGAACTCCGCGAAAACTTGTATTCGGCTCAAAACAACGGGATACATCGTTTTAGATCGAAACTATCAAGATTCACCAGCATCGATTTTACAAGTCGTCGAAGAGTAGACGAGAGAAAGGTGTAAACTTTTTCTCTCAGAACTGCGCGAAAACTTGTATTCCGGTTCACAACAACGGGATACATCGTTTTAGATCGAAACTAGCCAAATTCACGAGCATCGATTTTACAAGTCGTCGAACAGTATGCGAGAGAAAGGTATAAACTTTTTCTCTCAGAACTGCGCGAAAACATTTATTCCGGCTCGAA
This sequence comes from Amblyomma americanum, assembly GCF_052857255.1. Lineage (NCBI taxonomy): Eukaryota > Metazoa > Arthropoda > Arachnida > Ixodida > Ixodidae > Amblyomma > Amblyomma americanum. The sequence continues at coordinate 89,341 of NW_027526674.1, read as the reverse complement.
ACAGCGGGATACATCGTTTTCGATTGAAATTAGCGGGATTCATGAACATCGATTTTACTAGTCGAAGAGTAGACGAGAGAAAGGTGTCAAATTTTTCGCTCAGAACAGCGCGAAAACTTGTATTCCGGCTCGAAACAACGGGATACATCGCTTTAGATCGAAACTAGCAAGATTCACGAGCATCGATTTTACAAGTCGTCGAAGAGTAAACGATAGAAAGGTGTAAACTTTTACTCTCAGAACTGCGCGAAAACTTGTATTCCGGCTTTAAACAACGGGATACGTCGTTTTAGATCAAAACTAGCAAGATTCACGAGCATCGATTTTACAAATCGTCGAAGAGTAGACGAGAGAAAGGTATAAATTTTTTCTCTGAGAACTGCGCGAAAACTTGTATTCCGGCTCTAAACAACGGGATACATTGTTTTAGATCGAAACTAGCAAGATTCACGAACATCGATTTTACAAGTCGTCGAAGAGTAGACGATAGAAAGGTGTAAACTATTTCTATCAGAACTGCGCGAAAACTTGTATTCCGGCTTTAAACAACGGGATACATCGTTTTAGATTGAAACTAGCAAGATTCACGAGTATCGATTTTACAAGCAGTCGGAGAGTAGACGAGAGAAAGGTGTAAACTATTTCTCTCAGAACTGCGCGAAAACTTGTATTCCGGCTCTAAACAACGGGATACAACGTTTTAGATTGAAACTAGCAAGATTCACGAGTATCGATTTTACAAGCAGTCGAAGAGTAGACGAGAGAAAGGTGTTAACTATTTCTCTCAGAACTGCGCGAAAACTTGTATTCCGGTTCACAACAACGGGATACATCGTTTTATATCAAAACTAGCCAAATCCACGAGCATCGATTTTACAAGTCGTCGAACAGTATGCGAGAGAAAGGTATAAACTTTTTCTCTCAGAACTGCGCGAAAACTTGTATTCCGGCTCAAAACAACGGGATACATTGTTTTAGATCGAAACTAGCAAGATTCACGAGTATCGATTTTACAAGCAGTCGAAGAGTAGACGAGAGAAAGGTGTAAACTATTTCTCTCAGAACTGCGCGAAAACTTGTATTCCGGCTCAAAACAACGGGATACATCGTTTTAGATCGAAACTAGCAAAATTCACGAGCATCGATTTACAAGTCGTCGAACAGTAGACGAGAGAAAGGTATAAACTTTTTCGCTCAGAACCTCGCGAAAACTTGTATTCCGGCTCAAAACAACGGGATACGTCGCTTTAGATTGAAACTAGCAAGATTCACGAGCATCGATTTTACAAGTCGTCGAAGAGTAGACGATAGAAAGGTGTAAACTTTTGCTCTCAGAACTGCGCGAATACTTGTATTCCGGCTCTAAACAACGGGATACATCGTTTTAGATCGAAACTAGCAAGATTCACGAGTATCGATTTTACAAGCAGTCGAAGAGTAGACGAGAGAAAGGTGTAAACTATTTCTCTCGGAACTGCTCGAAAACTTGTATTCCGGCTCAAAACAACGGGATACATCGTTTTAGATCGAAACTAGCAAAATTCACGTGCGTCGATTTTACAAGTCGTCGAAGAGTAGACGAGAGAAACGTGTAAAGTTTTTCTCTCAGAACTGCGAGAAAACGTGTATTTCGGCTCAAAACAACAGGATACATCGTTTTAGATCGAAACTAGCAAGATTCACGAGCATCGATTTTACAAGTCGTCGAAGAGTAGACGAGAAAAGGGTGTAAACGTTTTCTCTCAGAACTGCGCGAAAACTTGTATTCCGGCTCAAAACAACTGGATACATCGTTTTAGATCGAAACTAGCACGATTAACGAGCATCGATTTTACAAGTCGTCGAAGAGTAGACGAGAGATAGGTGTAAACTTTTTCTCTCAGAACTGCGCGAAAACTTGTATTCCGGCTCAAAACAACGGGATACATTGTTTTAGATCGAAAGTAGCAAGATTAGCGAGCATCGATTTTACAAGTCGACGAAGAGTAGACGAGAGAAAGGTGTAAACTTTTTCTCTCAGAACTGCGCGAAAACTTGTATTCTGGCCCAAAGCAACGGGATACATCGTTTTAGATCGAAACTAGCACGATTAACGAGCATCGATTTTACAAGTCGTCGAAGAGTAGACGAGAGAAAGGTGTAAACGTTTTCTCTCAGAACTGCGCGAAAACTTGTATTCCGGCTCAAAACAACGGGATACATCGTTTTAGATCGAAACTATCAAGATTCACCAGCATCGATTTTACAAGTCGTCGAAGAGTAGACGAGAGAAAGGTGTAAACTTTTTCTCTCAGAACTGCGCGAAAACTTGTATTCCGGTTCACAACAACGGGATACATCGTTTTAGATCGAAACTAGCCAAATTCACGAGCATCGATTTTACAAGTCGTCGAACAGTATGCGAGAGAAAGGTATAAACTTTTTCTCTCAGAACTGCGCGAAAACATTTATTCCGGCTCGAAACAGCGGGATACATCGTTTTCGATTGAAATTAGCGGGATTCATGAACATCGATTTTACTAGTCGAAGAGTAGACGAGAGAAAGGTGTCAAATTTTTCGCTCAGAACAGCGCGAAAACTTGTATTCCGGCTCGAAACAACGGGATACATCGCTTTAGATCGAAACTAGCAAGATTCACGAGCATCGATTTTACAAGTCGTCGAAGAGTAAACGATAGAAAGGTGTAAACTTTTACTCTCAGAACTGCGCGAAAACTTGTATTCCGGCTTTAAACAACGGGATACGTCGTTTTAGATCAAAACTAGCAAGATTCACGAGCATCGATTTTACAAATCGTCGAAGAGTAGACGAGAGAAAGGTATAAATTTTTTCTCTGAGAACTGCGCGAAAACTTGTATTCCGGCTCTAAACAACGGGATACATTGTTTTAGATCGAAACTAGCAAGATTCACGAACATCGATTTTACAAGTCGTCGAAGAGTAGACGATAGAAAGGTGTAAACTATTTCTATCAGAACTGCGCGAAAACTTGTATTCCGGCTTTAAACAACGGGATACATCGTTTTAGATTGAAACTAGCAAGATTCACGAGTATCGATTTTACAAGCAGTCGGAGAGTAGACGAGAGAAAGGTGTAAACTATTTCTCTCAGAACTGCGCGAAAACTTGTATTCCGGCTCTAAACAACGGGATACAACGTTTTAGATCGAAACTAGCAAGATTCACGAGTATCGATTTTACAAGCAGTCGAAGAGTAGACGAGAGAAAGGTGTTAACTATTTCTCTCAGAACTGCGCGAAAACTTGTATTCCGGTTCACAACAACGGGATACATCGTTTTATATCAAAACTAGCCAAATCCACGAGCATCGATTTTACAAGTCGTCGAACAGTATGCGAGAGAAAGGTATAAACTTTTTCTCTCAGAACTGCGCGAAAACTTGTATTCCGGCTCAAAACAATGGGATACATCATTTTAGATCGAAACTAGCAAAATTCACGAGCATCAATTTTACAAGTCGTCGAAGAGTAGACGAAAGAAAGGTGTAAATTTTCCCTCTCAGAACAGCACGAAAACTTGTATTCTGGCTCTAAACAACGGGATACATCGTTTCAGATCGAAACTAGCAAGATTCACGAGTATCGATTTTACAAGCAGTCGAAGAGTAGACGAGAGAAAGGTGTAAACTATTTCTCTCAGAACTGCGCGAAAACTTGTATTCCGGCTCAAAACAACGGGATACATCGTTTTAGATCGAAACTAGCAAAATTCACGAGCATCGATTTACAAGTCGTCGAACAGTAGACGAGAGAAAGGTATAAACTTTTTCGCTCAGAACCTCGCGAAAACTTGTATTCCGGCTCAAAACAACGGGATACATCGCTTTAGATTGAAACTACCAAGATTCACGAGCATCGATTTTACAAGTCGTCGAAGAGTAGACGATAGAAAGGTGTAAACTATTGCTCTCAGAACTGCGCGAAAACTTGTATTCCGGCTCTAAACAACGGGATACATCGTTTTAGATCGAAACTAGCAAGATTCACGAGTATCGATTTTACAAGCAGTCGAAGAGTAGACGAGAGAAAGGTGTAAACTATTTCTCTCGGAACTGCTCGAAAACTTGTATTCCGGCTCAAAACAACGGGATACATCGTTTTAGATCGAAACTATCAAGATTCACGAGTATCGATTATACAAGCAGTCGAAGAGTAGACGAGAGAAAGGTGTAAACCTTTTCGCTCAGAACTGCGCGAAAACTTGTATTCCGGCTCTAAACAACGGGATACAACGTTTTAGATCGAAACTAGCAAGATTCACGAGTATCGATTTTACAAGTCGTCGAAGAGTAGACGAGAGAAAGGTGTAAACTTTTTCTCTCAGAACTGCGCGAAAAATTGTATTCCGGCTCTAAACAACGGGATACATCGTTTTAGATCGAAACTAGCAAAATTCACGAGCATCAATTTTACAAGTCGTCGAAGAGTAGACGATAAAAGGTGTGAGCTATTTCTCTCAGAACTGCGCGAAAACTTGTATTCCGGCTCTAAACAACGGGATACATCGTTTTAGATTGAAACTAGCAAGATTCACGAGTATCGATTTTACAAGCAGTCGAAGAGTAGACGAGAGAAAGGTGTAAACTATTTCTCTCAGAACTGCGCGAAAACTTGTATTCCGGCTCTAAACAACGGGATACAACGTTTTAGATCGAAACTAGCAAGATTCACGAGTATCGATTTTACAAGCAGTCGAAGAGTAGACGAGAGAAAGGTGTAAACTATTTCTCTCGGAACTGCTCGAAAACTTGTATTCCGGCTCAAAACAACGGGATACATCGTTTTAGATTGAAACTAGCAAGATTCACGAGTATCGATTATACAAGCAGTCGAAGAGTAGACGAGAGAAAGGTGTAAACCTTTTCGCTCAGAACTGCGCGAAAACTTGTATTCCGGCTCTAAACAACGGGATACAACGTTTTAGATCAAAACTAGCAAGATTCACGAGTATCGATTTTACAAGTCGTCGAAGAGTAGACGAGAGAAAGGTGTAAACTTTTTCTCTCAGAACTGCGCGAAAACTTGTATTCCGGCTCTAAACAACGGGATACATCGTTTTAGATCGAAACTAGCAAGATTCACGAGTATCGATTTTAAAAGCAGTCGAAGAGCAGACGAGAGAAAGGTGTAAACTTTTTCGCTCAGAACTGCGCGAAAACTTGTATTCCGGCTCTAAACAACGGGATACAACGTTTTAGATCGAAACAAGCAAGATTCACGAGCATCAATTTTAGAAGTCGTCGAAGAGTAGACGAGAGAAAGGTATAAACTTTTTCTCTCAGAACTGCGCGAAAACTTGTATTCCGGCTCAAAACAATGGGATACATCGTTTTAGATCGAAACTAGCAAAATTCACGAGCATCAATTTTACATGTCGTCGAAGAGTAGACGAAAGAAAGGTGTAAAGTTTTCCTCTCAGAACAGCACGAAAACTTGTATTCCGGCTCAAAACAACGGGATACATCGTTTTAGATCGAAACTAGCAAGATTCACGAGTATCGATTATACAAGTCGTCGAAGAGTAGACGAGAGAAAGGTGTAAACCTTTTCGCTCAGAACTGCGCGAAAACTTGTATTCCGGCTCTAAACAACGGGATACAACGTTTTAGATCGAAACTAGCAAGATTCACGAGTATCGATTTTACAAGTCGTCGAAGAGTAGACGAGAGAAAGGTGTAAACTTTTTCTCTCAGAACTGCGCGAAAACTTGTATTCCGGCTCTAAACAACGGGATACATCGTTTTAGATCGAAACTAGCAAAATTCACGAGCATCGATTTTACAAGTCGTCGAAGAGTAGACGATAAAAGGTGGGAGCTATTTCTCTCAGAACTGCGCGAAAACTTGTATTCCGGCTCTAAACAACGGGATACAACGTTTTAGATCGAAACTAGCAAGATTCACGAGTATCGATTTTACAAGCAGTCGAAGAGTAGACGAGAGAAAGGTGTAAACTTTTTCTCTCAGAACTGCGCGAAAACTTGTATTCCGGCTCACAACAACGGGATACATCGTTTTATATCGAAACTAGCAAGATTCATGAGCATCGATTTTACAAGTCGTCGAACAGTATGCGAGGGAAAGGTGTAAATTTTTCTCTCAGAACTGCGCGAAAACTTGTATTCCGGCTCAAAACAACGGAATACATCGTTTTAGATCTAAACTATCAAGATTCACGAGCATCGATTTTACAAGTCGTCGAAGAGTAGACGATAGAAAGGTGTAAACTTTTTCTCTCAAAACTGCGCAAAAACTTGTATTCCGGCTCAAAACAATGGGATACATCGTTTTAGATCGAAACTAGCATGATTCACGAGCATCGATTTTACAAGTCGTCGAAGAGTAGACGAGAGAAAGGTGTAAACTTTTTCTCTCAGAACTGCGCGAAAACTTGTATTGCGGCTCAAAACAACGGGATACATCGTTTTAGATCAAGACAAGCAAAATTCACGAGCATCGATTTTACAAGTCGTCGAAGAGTAGACGAAAGAAAGGTGTAAACTTTTTCTCTCAGAACTGCGCGAAAACTTGTATTCCGGCTCAAAACAACGGGATGCATCGTTTTAGATCGAAACTAGCACGATTAACGAGCATCGATTTTACAAGTCGTCGAAGAGTAGACGAGAGAAAGGGGTAAACGTTTTCTCTCAGAACTGCGCGAAAACTCGTATTCCGTCTCAAAACAACGGGATACATTGTTTTAGAACGAAACTATCAAGATTCACGAGCATCGATTTTACAAGTTGTCGAAGAGTAGACGAGAGAAAGGTGTAAACTTTTTCTCTCAGAACTGCGCGAAAACTTGTATTCCGGCTCAAAACAACGGAATACATCGTTTTAGATCGAAACTAGCAAGATTCACGAGCATCCATTTTACAAGTCGTCGAAGAGTAGACGAGAAAAAGGTGTAAACTTTTTCTCTCAGAACTGCGCGAAAACTAGTATTCCGGCTCAAAACAACGGGAGACATCGTTTTAGATCGAAACTAGCACGATTAACGAGCATCGATTTTACAAGTCGTCGAAGAGTAGACGAGAGAAAGGGGTAAACGTTTTCTCTCAGAACTGCGCGAAAACTCGTATTCCGTCTCAAAACAACGGGATACATTGTTTTAGAACGAAACTATCAAGATTCACGAGCATCAATTTTACAAGTCGTCGAAGAGTAGACGAGAGAAAGGTGTAAACTTTTTCTTTCAGAACTGCGCGAAAACTTGTATTCCGGCTCAAAACAACGGGATACATCGTTTTATATCGAAACTAGCAAGATTCACGAGCATCGATTTTACAAGTCGTCGCAGAGTACACGAGAGAAAGGTGTAAATTTTTCTCTCAGAACTGCGCGAAAACTTGTATTCCGGCTCAAAACAACGGAATACATCGTTTTAGATCTAAACTATCAAGATTCACCAGCATCGATTTTACAAGTCGTCGAAGAGTAGACGATAGAAAGGTGTAAACTTTTTCTCTCAAAACTGCGCAAAAACTAGTATTCCGGCTCAAAACAATGGGATACATCGTTTTAGATCGAAACTAGCAAGATTCACGAGCATCGATTTTACAAGTCGTCGAAGAGTAGACGAGAGAAAGGTGTAAACTTTTTCTCTCAGAACTGCGCGAAAACTTGTATTGCGGCTCAAAACAACGGGATACATCGTTTTAGATCAAGACAAGCAAAATTCACGAGCATCGATTTTACAAGTCGTCGAAGAGTAGACGAAAGAAAGGTGTAAACTTTTTCTCTCAGAACTGCGCGAAAACTTGTATTCCGGCTCAAAACAACGGGATGCATCGTTTTAGATCAAAACTAGCACGATTAACGAGCATCGATTTTACAAGTCGTCGAAGAGTAGACGAGAGAAAGGGGTAAACGTTTTCTCTCAGAACTGCGCGAAAACTCGTATTCCGTCTCAAAACAACGGGATACATTGTTTTAGAACGAAACTATCAAGATTCACGAGCATCAATTTTACAAGTCTTCGAAGAGTAGACGAGAGAAAGGTGTAAACTTTTTCTCTCAGAACTGCGCGAAAACTTGTATTCCGGCTCAAAACAACGGGATACATCGTTTTAGATCGAAACTAGCAAGATTCACGAGCATCGATTTTACAAGTCGTCGCAGAGTAGACGAGAGAAAGGTGTAAATTTTTCTCTCAGAACTGCGCGAAAACTTGTATTCCGGCTCAAAACAACGGAATACATCGTTTTAGATCTAAACTATCAAGATTCACGAGCATCGATTTTACAAGTCGTCGAAGAGTAGACGATAGAAAGGTGTAAACTTTTTCTCTCAAAACTGCGCAAAAACTTGTATTCCGGCTCAAAAGAATGGGATACATCGTTTTAGATCGAAACTAGCAAGATTCACGAGCATCCTTTTTAGAAGTCGTCGAAGAGTAGACGAGAGAAAGGTGTAAACTTTTTCTCTCAGAACTGCGCGAAAACTTGTATTGCGGCTCAAAACAACGGGATACATCGTTTTAGATCAAGACAAGCAAAATTCACGAGCATCGATTTTACAAGTCGTCGAAGAGTAGACGAAAGAAAGGTGTAAACTTTTTCTCTCAGAACTGCGCGAAAACATTGTATTCCGGCTCAAAACAACGGGATACATCGTTTTAGATCGAAAGTACATGATTCACGAGCATCGATTTAACAAGTCGTCGAAGAGTAGACGAGAGATAGGTGTAAACTTTTTCTCTCAGAACTGCGCAAAAACTTGTATTGCGGCTCAAAACAACGGGATACATCGTTTTAGATCAAGACAAGCCAAATTCACGAGCATCGATTTTACAAGTCGTCGAAGAGTAGACGAGAGAAAAGTGTAAACTTTTTCTCTCAGAACTGCGCGAAAACTTGTATTCCGGCTCAAAACAACGGGATACATCGTTTTAGATCGAAACTAGCAAGATTCACGAGTATCGATTTTACAAGCAGTCGAAGAGTAGACGAGAGAAAGGTGTAAACTATTTCTCTCAGAACTGCGCGAAAACTTGTATTCCGGCTCAAAACAACGGGATACATCGTTTTAGATCGAAACTAGCAAAATTCACGAGCATCGATTTACAAGTCGTCGAACAGTAGACGAGAGAAAGGTATAAACTTTTTCGCTCAGAACCTCGCGAAAACTTGTATTCCGGCTCAAAACAACGGGATACATCGCTTTAGATTGAAACTACCAAGATTCACGAGCATCGATTTTACAAGTCGTCGAAGAGTAGACGATAGAAAGGTGTAAACTATTGCTCTCAGAACTGCGCGAAAACTTGTATTCCGGCTCTAAACAACGGGATACATCGTTTTAGATCGAAACTAGCAAGATTCACGAGTATCGATTTTACAAGCAGTCGAAGAGTAGACGAGAGAAAGGTGTAAACTATTTCTCTCGGAACTGCTCGAAAACTTGTATTCCGGCTCAAAACAACGGGATACATCGTTTTAGATCGAAACTATCAAGATTCACGAGTATCGATTATACAAGCAGTCGAAGAGTAGACGAGAGAAAGGTGTAAACCTTTTCGCTCAGAACTGCGCGAAAACTTGTATTCCGGCTCTAAACAACGGGATACAACGTTTTAGATCGAAACTAGCAAGATTCACGAGTATCGATTTTACAAGTCGTCGAAGAGTAGACGAGAGAAAGGTGTAAACTTTTTCTCTCAGAACTGCGCGAAAAATTGTATTCCGGCTCTAAACAACGGGATACATCGTTTTAGATCGAAACTAGCAAAATTCACGAGCATCAATTTTACAAGTCGTCGAAGAGTAGACGATAAAAGGTGTGAGCTATTTCTCTCAGAACTGCGCGAAAACTTGTATTCCGGCTCTAAACAACGGGATACATCGTTTTAGATTGAAACTAGCAAGATTCACGAGTATCGATTTTACAAGCAGTCGAAGAGTAGACGAGAGAAAGGTGTAAACTATTTCTCTCAGAACTGCGCGAAAACTTGTATTCCGGCTCTAAACAACGGGATACAACGTTTTAGATCGAAACTAGCAAGATTCACGAGTATCGATTTTACAAGCAGTCGAAGAGTAGACGAGAAAAAGGTGTTAACTATTTCTCTCAGAACTGCGCGAAAACTTGTATTCCGGTTCACAACAACGGGATACATCGTTTTAGATCGAAACTAGCCAAATTCACGAGCATCGATTTTACAAGTCGTCGAACAGTATGCGAGAGAAAGGTATAAACTTTTTCTCTCAGAACTGCGCGAAAACTTGTATTCCGGCTCAAAACAATGGGATACATCATTTTAGATCGAAACTAGCAAAATTCACGAGCATCAATTTTACAAGTCGTCGAAGAGTAGACGAAAGAAAGGTGTAAATTTTTCCTCTCAGAACAGCACGAAAACTTGTATTCTGGCTCTAAACAACGGGATACATCGTTTTAGATCGAAACTAGCAAGATTCACGAGTATCGATTTTACAAGCAGTCGAAGAGTAGACGAGAGAAAGGTGTTAACTATTTCTCTCAGAACTGCGCGAAAACTTGTATTCCGGTTCACAACAACGGGATACATCGTTTTAGATCGAAACTAGCCAAATTCACGAGCATCGATTTTACAAGTCGTCGAACAGTATGCGAGAGAAAGGTATAAACTTTTTCTCTCAGAACTGCGCGAAAACTTGTATTCCGGCTCAAAACAATGGGATACATCATTTTAGATCGAAACTAGCAAAATTCACGAGCATCAATTTTACAAGTCGTCGAAGAGTAGACGAAAGAAAGGTGTAAATTTTTCCTCTCAGAACAGCACGAAAACTTGTATTCTGGCTCTAAACAACGGGATACATCGTTTCAGATCGAAACTAGCAAGATTCACGAGTATCGATTTTACAAGCAGTCGAAGAGTAGACGAGAGAAAGGTGTAAACTATTTCTCTCAGAACTGCGCGAAAACTTGTATTCCGGCTCAAAACAACGGGATACATCGTTTTAGATCGAAACTAGCAAAATTCACGAGCATCGATTTAGAAGTCGTCGAACAGTAGACGAGAGAAAGGTATAAACTTTTTCGCTCAGAACCTCGCGAAAACTTGTATTCCGGCTCAAAACAACGGGATACATCGCTTTAGATTGAAACTAGCAAGATTCACGAGCATCGATTTTACAAGTCGTCGAAGAGTAGACGATAGAAAGGTGTAAACTTTTGCTCTCAGAACTGCGCGAAAACTTGTATTCCGGCTCTAAACAACGGGATACATCGTTTTAGATCGAAACTAGCAAGATTCACGAGTATCGATTTTACAAGCAGTCGAAGAGTAGACGAGAGAAAGGTGTAAACTATTTCTCTCGGAACTGCTCGAAAACTTGTATTCCGGCTCAAAACAACGGGATACATCGTTTTAGATTGAAACTAGCAAGATTCACGAGTATCGATTATACAAGCAGTCGAAGAGTAGACGAGAGAAAGGTGTAAACCTTTTCGCTCAGAACTGCGCGAAAACTTGTATTCCGGCTCTAAACAACGGGATACAACGTTTTAGATCGAAACTAGCAAGATTCACGAGTATCGATTTTACAAGTCGTCGAAGAGTAGACGAGAGAAAGGTGTAAACTTTTTCTCTCAGAACTGCGCGAAAACTTGTATTCCGGCTCTAAACAACGGGATACATCGTTTTAGATCGAAACTAGCAAGATTCACGAGTATCGATTTTAAAAGCAGTCGAAGAGCAGACGAGAGAAAGGTGTAAACTTTTTCGCTCAGAACTGCGCGAAAACTTGTATTCCGGCTCTAAACAACGGGATACAACGTTTTAGATCGAAACAAGCAAGATTCACGAGCATCAATTTTAGAAGTCGTCGAAGAGTAGACGAGAGAAAGGTATAAACTTTTTCTCTCAGAACTGCGCGAAAACTTGTATTCCGGCTCAAAACAATGGGATACATCGTTTTAGATCGAAACTAGCAAAATTCACGAGCATCAATTTTACATGTCGTCGAAGAGTAGACGAAAGAAAGGTGTAAAGTTTTCCTCTCAGAACAGCACGAAAACTTGTATTCCGGCTCAAAACAACGGGATACATCGTTTTAGACGAAACTAGCAAGATTCACGAGTATCGATTTTACAAGTCGTCGAAGAGTAGACGAGAGAAAGGTGTAAACCTTTTCGCTCAGAACTGCGCGAAAACTTGTATTCCGGCTCTAAACAACGGGATACAACGTTTTAGATCGAAACTAGCAAGATTCACGAGTATCGATTTTACAAGTCGTCGAAGAGTAGACGAGAGAAAGGTGTAAACTTTTTCTCTCAGAACTGCGCGAAAACTTGTATTCCGGCTCTAAACAACGGGATACATCGTTTTAGATCGAAACTAGCAAAATTCACGAGCATCGATTTTACAAGTTGTCGAAGAGTAGACGATAAAAGGTGTGAGCTATTTCTCTCAGAACTGCGCGAAAACTTGTATTCCGGCTCTAAACAACGGGATACAACGTTTTAGATCGAAACTAGCAAGATTCACGAGTATCGATTTTACAAGCAGTCGAAGAGTAGACGATAGAAAGGTGTTAACTATTTCTCTCAGAACTGCGCGAAAACTTGTATTCCGGTTCACAACAACGGGATACATCGTTTTATATCGAAACTAGCAAAATTCACGAGCATCAATTTTACAAGTCGTCGAAGAGTAGACGAAAGAAAGGTGTAAATTTTTCCTCTCAGAACAGCACGAAAACTTGTATTCTGGCTCTAAACAACGGGATACATCGTTTCAGATCGAAACTACAAGATTCACGAGTATCGATTTTACAAGCAGTTGAAGAGTAGACGAGAGAAAGGTGTAAACTATTTCTCTCAGAACTGCGCGAAAACTTGTATTCCGGCTCAAAACAACGGGACACATCGTTTTAGATCAAAACTAGCAAAATTCACGAGCATCGATTTACAGTGTCGAACAGTAGACGAGAAAAAGGTATAAACTTTTTCGCTCAGAACCTCGCGAAAACTTGTATTCCGGCTCAAAACAACGGGATACATCGCTTTAGATTGAAACTAGCAAGATTCACGAGCATCGATTTTACAAGTCGTCGAAGAGTAGACAATAGAAAGGTGTAAACTTTTGCTCTCAGAACTGCGCGAAAACTTGTATTCCGGCTCTAAACAACGGGATACATCGTTTCAGATCGAAACTAGCAAGATTCACGAGTATCGATTTTACAAGCAGTCGAAGAGTAGACGAGAGAAAGGTGTAAACTATTTCTCTCAGAATTGCGCGAAAACTTGTATTCCGGCTCAAAACAACGGGATACATCGTTTTAGATCGAAACTAGCAAAATTCACGAGCATCGATTTACAAGTCGTCGAACAGTAGACGAGAGAAAGGTATAAACTTTTTCGCTCAGAACCTCGCGAAAACTTGTATTCCGGCTCAAAACAACGGGATACATCGCTTTAGATTGAAACTAGCAAGATTCAGGAGCATCGATTTTACAAGTCGTCGAAGAGTAGACGAGAGAAAGGTGTAAACTTTTGCTCTCAGAACTGCGCGAAAACTTGTATTCCGGCTCTAAACAACGGGATACATCGTTTTAGATCGAAACTAGCAAGATTCACGAGTATCGATTTTACAAGCAGTCGAAGAGTAGACGAGAGAAAGGTGTAAACTATTTCTCTCGGAACTGCTCGAAAACTTGTATTCCGGCTCAAAACAACGGGATACATCGTTTTAGATCGAAACTAGCAAGATTCACGAGTATCGATTATACAAGCAGTCGAAGAGTAGACGAGAGAAAGGTGTAAACCTTTTCGCTCAGAACTGCGCGAAAACTTGTATTCCGGCTCTAAACAACGGGATACAACGTTTTAGATCGAAACTAGCAAGATTCACGAGTATCGATTTTACAAGTCGTCGAAGAGTAGACGAGAGAAAGGTGTAAACTTTTTCTCTCAGAACTGCGCGAAAACTTGTATTCCGGCTCTAAACAACGGGATACATCGTTTTAGATCGAAACTAGCAAAATTCACGAGCATCGATTTTACAAGTCGTCGAAGAGTACACGAAAGAAAGGTGTAAATTTTTCCTCTCAGAACAGCACGAAAACTTGTATTCTGGCTCTAAACAACGGGATACATCGTTTCAGATCGAAACTAGCAAGATTCACGAGTATCGATTTTACAAGCAGTCGAAGAGTAGACGATAAAAGGTGTGAGCTATTTCTCTCAGAACTGCGCGAAAACTTGTATTCCGCCTCTAAACAACGGGATACATCGTTTTAGATTGAAACTAGCAAGATTCACGAGTATCGATTTTACAAGCAGTCGAAGAGTAGACGAGAGAAAGGTGTAAACTATTTCTCTCAGAACTGCGCGAAAACTTGTATTCCGGCTCTAAACAACGGGATACAACGTTTTAGATCGAAACTAGCAAGATTCACGAACATCGATTTTACAAGTCGTCGAAGAGTAGACGATAGAAAGGTGTAAACTATTTCTATCAGAACTGCCCGAAAACTTGTATTCCGGCTCTAAACAACGGGATACATCGTTTTAGATCGAAACTAGCAAGATTCACGAGTATCGATTTTACAAGCAGTCGAAGCGTATACGAGAGAAAGGTATAAACTTTTTCTCTCAGAACTGCGCGAAAACTTGTATTCCGGCTCAAAACAATGGGATACATCATTTTAGATCGAAACTAGCAAAATTCACGAGCATCAATTTTACAAGTCGTCGAAGAGTAGACGAAAGAAAGGTGTAAATTTTTCCTCTCAGAACAGCACGAAAACTTGTATTCTGGCTCTAAACAACGGGATACATCGTTTCAGATCGAAACTAGCAAGATTCACGAGTATCGATTTTACAAGCAGTTGAAGAGTAGACGAGAGAAAGGTGTAAACTATTTCTCTCAGAACTGCGCGAAAACTTGTATTCCGGCTCAAAACAACGGGACACATCGTTTTAGATCAAAACTAGCAAAATTCACGAGCATCGATTTACAGTGTCGAACAGTAGACGAGAAAAAGGTATAAACTTTTTCGCTCAGAACCTCGCGAAAACTTGTATTCCGGCTCAAAACAACGGGATACATCGCTTTAGATTGAAACTAGCAAGATTCACGAGCATCGATTTTACAAGTCGTCGAAGAGTAGACAATAGAAAGGTGTAAACTTTTGCTCTCAGAACTGCGCGAAAACTTGTATTCCGGCTCTAAACAACGGGATACATCGTTTCAGATCGAAACTAGCAAGATTCACGAGTATCGATTTTACAAGCAGTCGAAGAGTAGACGAGAGAAAGGTGTAAACTATTTCTCTCAGAATTGCGCGAAAACTTGTATTCCGGCTCAAAACAACGGGATACATCGTTTTAGATCGAAACTAGCAAAATTCACGAGCATCGATTTACAAGTCGTCGAACAGTAGACGAGAGAAAGGTATAAACTTTTTCGCTCAGAACCTCGCGAAAACTTGTATTCCGGCTCAAAACAACGGGATACATCGCTTTAGATTGAAACTAGCAAGATTCAGGAGCATCGATTTTACAAGTCGTCGAAGAGTAGACGAGAGAAAGGTGTAAACTTTTTCTCTCAGAACTGCGCGAAAACTTGTATTCCGGCTCTAAACAACGGGATACATCGTTTTAGATCGAAACTAGCAAGATTCACGAGTATCGATTTTACAAGCAGTCGAAGAGTAGACGAGAGAAAGGTGTAAACTATTTCTCTCGGAACTGCTCGAAAACTTGTATTCCGGCTCAAAACAACGGGATACATCGTTTTAGATCGAAACTAGCAAGATTCACGAGTATCGATTATACAAGCAGTCGAAGAGTAGACGATAAAAGGTGTGAGCTATTTCTCTCAGAACTGCGCGAAAACTTGTATTCCGCCTCTAAACAACGGGATACATCGTTTTAGATTGAAACTAGCAAGATTCACGAGTATCGATTTTACAAGCAGTCGAAGAGTAGACGAGAGAAAGGTGTAAACTATTTCTCTCAGAACTGCGCGAAAACTTGTATTCCGGCTCTAAACAACGGGATACAACGTTTTAGATCGAAACTAGCAAGATTCACGAACATCGATTTTACAAGTCGTCGAAGAGTAGACGATAGAAAGGTGTAAACTATTTCTATCAGAACTGCCCGAAAACTTGTATTCCGGCTCTAAACAACGGGATACATCGTTTTAGATCGAAACTAGCAAGATTCACGAGTATCGATTTTACAAGCAGTCGAAGCGTATACGAGAGAAAGGTATAAACTTTTTCTCTCAGAACTGCGCGAAAACTTGTATTCCGGCTCAAAACAATGGGATACATCATTTTAGATCGAAACTAGCAAAATTCACGAGCATCAATTTTACAAGTCGTCGAAGAGTAGACGAAAGAAAGGTGTAAATTTTTCCTCTCAGAACAGCACGAAAACTTGTATTCTGGCTCTAAACAACGGGATACATCGTTTCAGATCGAAACTAGCAAGATTCACGAGTATCGATTTTACAAGCAGTCGAAGAGTAGACGAGAGAAAGGTGTAAACTTTTTCTCTCAGAACTGCGCGAAAACTTGTATTCCGGCTCTAAACAACGGGATACATCGTTTTAGATCGAAACTAGCAAGATTCACGAGTATCGATTTTAAAAGCAGTCGAAGAGCAGACGAGAGAAAGGTGTAAACTTTTTCGCTCAGAACTGCGCGAAAACTTGTATTCCGGCTCTAAACAACGGGATACAACGTTTTAGATCGAAACAAGCAAGATTAACGAGCATCAATTTTAGAAGTCGTCGAAGAGTAGACGAGAGAAAGGTATAAACTTTTTCTCTCAGAACTGCGCGAAAACTTGTATTCCGGCTCAAAACAATGGGATACATCGTTTTAGATCGAAACTATCAAAATTCACGAGCATCAATTTTACATGTCGTCGAAGAGTAGACGAAAGAAAGGTGTAAAGTTTTCCTCTCAGAACAACACGAAAACTTGTATTCCGGCTCAAAACAACGGGATACATCGTTTTAGATCGAAACTAGCAAGATTCACGAGTATCGATTATACAAGTCGTCGAAGAGTAGACGAGAGAAAGGTGTAAACCTTTTCGCTCAGAACTGCGCGAAAACTTGTATTCCGGCTCTAAACAACGGGATACATCGTTTCAGATCGAAACTAGCAAGATTCACGAGTATCGATTTTACAAGCAGTCGAAGAGTAGACGAGAGAAAGGTGTAAACTATTTCTCTCAGAATTGCGCGAAAACTTGTATTCCGGCTCAAAACAACGGGATACATCGTTTTAGATCGAAACTAGCAAAATTCACGAGCATCGATTTACAAGTCGTCGAACAGTAGACGAGAGAAAGGTATAAACTTTTTCGCTCAGAACCTCGCGAAAACTTGTATTCCGGCTCAAAACAACGGGATACATCGCTTTAGATTGAAACTAGCAAGATTCAGGAGCATCGATTTTACAAGTCGTCGAAGAGTAGACGAGAGAAAGGTGTAAACTTTTGCTCTCAGAACTGCGCGAAAACTTGTATTCCGGCTCTAAACAACGGGATACATCGTTTTAGATCGAAACTAGCAAGATTCACGAGTATCGATTTTACAAGCAGTCGAAGAGTAGACGAGAGAAAGGTGTAAACTATTTCTCTCGGAACTGCTCGAAAACTTGTATTCCGGCTCAAAACAACGGGATACATCGTTTTAGATCGAAACTAGCAAGATTCACGAGTATCGATTATACAAGCAGTCGAAGAGTAGACGAGAGAAAGGTGTAAACCTTTTCGCTCAGAACTGCGCGAAAACTTGTATTCCGGCTCTAAACAACGGGATACAACGTTTTAGATCGAAACTAGCAAGATTCAAGAGTATCGATTTTACAAGTCGTCGAAGAGTAGACGAGAGAAAGGTGTAAACTTTTTCTCTCAGAACTGCGCGAAAACTTGTATTCCGGCTCTAAACAACGGGATACATCGTTTTAGATCGAAACTAGCAAAATTCACGAGCATCGATTTTACAAGTCGTCGAAGAGTACACGAAAGAAAGGTGTAAATTTTTCCTCTCAGAACAGCACGAAAACTTGTATTCTGGCTCTAAACAACGGGATACATCGTTTCAGATCGAAACTAGCAAGATTCACGAGTATCGATTTTACAAGCAGTCGAAGAGTAGACGATAAAAGGTGTGAGCTATTTCTCTCAGAACTGCGCGAAAACTTGTATTCCGCCTCTAAACAACGGGATACATCGTTTTAGATTGAAACTAGCAAGATTCACGAGTATCGATTTTACAAGCAGTCGAAGAGTAGACGAGAGAAAGGTGTAAACTATTTCTCTCAGAACTGCGCGAAAACTTGTATTCCGGCTCTAAACAACGGGATACAACGTTTTAGATCGAAACTAGCAAGATTCACGAACATCGATTTTACAAGTCGTCGAAGAGTAGACGATAGAAAGGTGTAAACTATTTCTATCAGAACTGCCCGAAAACTTGTATTCCGGCTCTAAACAACGGGATACATCGTTTTAGATCGAAACTAGCAAGATTCACGAGTATCGATTTTACAAGCAGTCGAAGCGTATACGAGAGAAAGGTATAAACTTTTTCTCTCAGAACTGCGCGAAAACTTGTATTCCGGCTCAAAACAATGGGATACATCATTTTAGATCGAAACTAGCAAAATTCACGAGCATCAATTTTACAAGTCGTCGAAGAGTAGACGAAAGAAAGGTGTAAATTTTTCCTCTCAGAACAGCACGAAAACTTGTATTCTGGCTCTAAACAACGGGATACATCGTTTCAGATCGAAACTAGCAAGATTCACGAGTATCGATTTTACAAGCAGTCGAAGAGTAGACGAGAGAAAGGTGTAAACTTTTTCTCTCAGAACTGCGCGAAAACTTGTATTCCGGCTCTAAACAACGGGATACATCGTTTTAGATCGAAACTAGCAAGATTCACGAGTATCGATTTTAAAAGCAGTCGAAGAGCAGACGAGAGAAAGGTGTAAACTTTTTCGCTCAGAACTGCGCGAAAACTTGTATTCCGGCTCTAAACAACGGGATACAACGTTTTAGATCGAAACAAGCAAGATTAACGAGCATAAATTTTAGAAGTCGTCGAAGAGTAGACGAGAGAAAGGTATAAACTTTTTCTCTCAGAACTGCGCGAAAACTTGTATTCCGGCTCAAAACAATGGGATACATCGTTTTAGATCGAAACTATCAAAATTCACGAGCATCAATTTTACATGTCGTCGAAGAGTAGACGAAAGAAAGGTGTAAAGTTTTCCTCTCAGAACAACACGAAAACTTGTATTCCGGCTCAAAACAACGGGATACATCGTTTTAGATCGAAACTAGCAAGATTCACGAGTATCGATTATACAAGTCGTCGAAGAGTAGACGAGAGAAAGGTGTAAACCTTTTCGCTCAGAACTGCGCGAAAACTTGTATTCCGGCTCTAAACAACGGGATACAACGTTTTAGATCGAAACTAGCAAGATTCACGAGTATCGATTTTACAAGTCGTCGAAGAGTAGACGAGAGAAAGGTGTAAACTTTTTCTCTCAGAACTGCGCGAAAACTTGTATTCCGGCTCTAAACAACGGGATACATCGTTTTAGATCGAAACTAGCAAAATTCACGAGCATCGATTTTACAAGTCGTCGAAGAGTAGACGATAAAAGGTGTGAGCTATTTCTCTCAGAACTGCGCGAAAACTTGTATTCCGGCTCTAAACAACGGGATACAACGTTTTAGATCGAAACTAGCAAGATTCACGAGTATCGATTTTACAAGCAGTCGAAGAGTAGACGAGAGAAAGGTGTTAACTATTTCTCTCAGAACTGCGCGAAAACTTGTATTCCGGTTCACAACAACGGGATA
Source organism: Amblyomma americanum (assembly GCF_052857255.1). Lineage (NCBI taxonomy): Eukaryota > Metazoa > Arthropoda > Arachnida > Ixodida > Ixodidae > Amblyomma > Amblyomma americanum. The sequence goes on along the minus strand of NW_027526674.1, from coordinate 69,497 downwards.
CATCGTTTTATATCGAAACTAGCCAAATTCACGAGCATCGATTTTACAAGTCGTCGAACAGTATGCGAGAGAAAGGTATAAACTTTTTCTCTCAGAACTGCGCGAAAACTTGTATTCCGGCTCAAAACAATGGGATACATCATTTTAGATCGAAACTAGCAAAATTCACGAGCATCAATTTTACAAGTCGTCGAAGAGTAGACGAAAGAAAGGTGTAAATTTTTCCTCTCAGAACAGCACGAAAACTTGTATTCTGGCTCTAAACAACGGGATACATCGTTTCAGATCGAAACTAGCAAGATTCACGAGTATCGATTTTACAAGCAGTCGAAGAGTAGACGAGAGAAAGGTGTAAACTATTTCTCTCAGAACTGCGCGAAAACTTGTATTCCGGCTCAAAACAACGGGATACATCGTTTTAGATCGAAACTAGCAAAATTCACGAGCATCGATTTACAAGTCGTCGAACAGTAGACGAGAAAAAGGTATAAACTTTTTCGCTCAGAACCTCGCGAAAACTTGTATTCCGGCTCAAAACAACGGGATACATCGCTTTAGATTGAAACTAGCAAGATTCACGAGCATCGATTTTACAAGTCGTCGAAGAGTAGACGATAGAAAGGTGTAAACTTTTGCTCTCAGAACTGCGCGAAAACTTGTATTCCGGCTCTAAACAACGGGATACATCGTTTCAGATCGAAACTAGCAAGATTCACGAGTATCGATTTTACAAGCAGTCGAAGAGTAGACGAGAGAAAGGTGTAAACTATTTCTCTCAGAATTGCGCGAAAACTTGTATTCCGGCTCAAAACAACGGGATACATCGTTTTAGATCGAAACTAGCAAAATTCACGAGCATCGATTTACAAGTCGTCGAACAGTAGACGAGAGAAAGGTGTGAACTTTTTCTCTCAGAACTGCGCGAAAACTTGTATTCCGGCTCTAAACAACGGGATACATCGTTTTAGATCGAAACTAGCAAAATTCACGAGCATCGATTTTACAAGTCGTCGAAGAGTACACGATAAAAGGTGTGAGCTATTTCTCTCAGAACTGCGCGAAAACTTGTATTCCGGCTCTAAACAACGGGATACATCGTTTTAGATCGAAACTATCAAGATTCACGAGTATCGATTTTACAAGTCGTCGAAGAGTAGACGAGAGAAAGGTGTAAACTTTTTCTCTCAGAACTGCGCGAAAACTTGTATTCCGGCTCTAAACAACGGGATACAACGTTTTAGATCGAAACAAGCAAGATTCACGAGCATCGATTTTAGAAGTCGTCGAAGAGTAGACGAGAGAAAGGTATAAACTTTTTCTCTCAGAACTGCGCGAAAACTTGTATTCCGGCTCAAAACAATGGGATACATCGTTTCAGATCGAAACTAGCAAGATTCACGAGTATCGATTTTACAAGCAGTCGAAGAGTAGACGAGAGAAAGGTGTAAACTATTTCTCTCGGAACTGCGCGAAAACTTGTATTCCGGCTCAAAACAACGGGATACATCGTTTTAGATCGAAACTAGCAAGATTCACGAGCATCGATTTAGAAGTCGTCGAACAGTAGACGAGAGAAAGGTATAACCTTTTTCGCTCAGAACCTCGCGAAAACTTGTATTCCGGCTCAAAACAACGGGATACATCGCTTTAGATTGAAACTAGCAAGATTCACGAGCATCGATTTTACAAGTCGTCGAAGAGTAGACGATAGAAAGGTGTAAACTATTTCTCTCGGAACTGCTCGAAAACTTGTGTTCCGGCTCAAAACAACGGGATACATCGTTTTAGATCGAAACTAGCAAGATTCACGAGTATCGATTATACAAGCAGTCGAAGAGTAGACGAGAGAAAGGTGTAAACCTTTTCGCTCAGAACTGCGCGAAAACTTGTATTCCGGCTCTAAACAACGGGATACAACGTTTTAGATCGAAACTAGCAAGATTCACGAGTATCGATTTTACAAGTCGTCGAAGAGTAGACGAGAGAAAGGTGTAAACTTTTTCTCTCAGAACTGCGCGAAAACTTGTATTCCGGCTCTAAACAACGGGATACATCGTTTTAGATCGAAACTAGCAAAATTCACGAGCATCGATTTTACAAGTCGTCGAAGAGTAGACGATAAAAGGTGTGAGCTATTTCTCTCAGAACTGCGCGAAAACTTGTATTCCGGCTCTAAACAACGGGATACAACGTTTTAGATCGAAACTAGCAAGATTCACGAGTATCGATTTTACAAGCAGTCGAAGAGTAGACGAGAGAAAGGTGTTAACTATTTCTCTCAGAACTGCGCGAAAACTTGTATTCCGGTTCACAACAACGGGATACATCGTTTTATATCGAAACTAGCCAAATTCACGAGCATCGATTTTACAAGTCGTCGAACAGTATGCGAGAGAAAGGTATAAACTTTTTCTCACAGAACTGCGCGAAAACTTGTATTCCGGCTCAAAACAATGGGATACATCGTTTTAGATCGAAACTAGCAAAATTCACGAGCATCAATTTTACATGTCGTCGAAGAGTAGACGAAAGAAAGGTGTAAAGTTTTCCTCTCAGAACAGCACGAAAACTTGTATTCCGGCTCAAAACAACGGGATACATCGTTTTAGATCGAAACTAGCAAGATTCACGAGTATCGATTTTACAAGTCGTCGAAGAGTAGACGAGAGAATGGTGTAAACCTTTTCGCTCAGAACTGCGCGAAAACTTGTATTCCGGCTCTAAACAACGGGATACAACGTTTTAGATCGAAACTAGCAAGATTCACGAGTATCGATTTTACAAGTCGTCGAAGAGTAGACGAGAGAAAGGTGTAAACGTTTTCTCTCAGAACTGCGCGAAAACTTGTATTCCGGCTCTAAACAACGGGATACATCGTTTTAGATCGAAACTAGCAAAATTCACGAGCATCGATTTTACAAGTTGTCGAAGAGTAGACGATAAAAGGTGTGAGCTATTTCTCTCAGAACTGCGCGAAAACTTGTATTCCGGCTCTAAACAACGGGATACAACGTTTTAGATCGAAACTAGCAAGATTCACGAGTATCGATTTTACAAGCAGTCGAAGAGTAGACGAGAGAAAGGTGTTAACTATTTCTCTCAGAACTGCGCGAAAACTTGTATTCCGGTTCACAACAACGGGATACATCGTTTTATATCGAAACTAGCCAAATTCACGAGCATCGATTTTACAAGTCGTCGAACAGTATGCGAGAGAAAGGTATAAACTTTTTCTCTCAGAACTGCGCGAAAACTTGTATTCCGGCTCAAAACAATGGGATACATCATTTTAGATCGAAACTAGCAAAATTCACGAGCATCAATTTTACAAGTCGTCGAAGAGTAGACGAAAGAAAGGTGTAAATTTTTCCTCTCAGAACAGCACGAAAACTTGTATTCTGGCTCTAAACAACGGGATACATCGTTTCAGATCGAAACTAGCAAGATTCACGAGTATCGATTTTACAAGCAGTCGAAGAGTAGACGAGAGAAAGGTGTAAACTATTTCTCTCAGAACTGCGCGAAAACTTGTATTCCGGCTCAAAACAACGGGACACATCGTTTTAGATCGAAACTAGCAAAATTCACGAGCATCGATTTACAAGTCGTCGAACAGTAGACGAGAAAAAGGTATAAACTTTTTCGCTCAGAACCTCGCGAAAACTTGTATTCCGGCTCTAAACAACGGGATACATCGTTTTAGATCGAAACTAGCAAGATTCACGAGTATCGATTTTAAAAGCAGTCGAAGAGCAGACGAGAGAAAGGTGTAAACTTTTTCGCTCAGAACTGCGCGAAAACTTGTATTCCGGCTCTAAACAACGGGATACAACGTTTTAGATCGAAACAAGCAAGATTCACGAGCATCGATTTTAGAAGTCGTCGAAGAGTAGACGAGAGAAAGGTATAAACTTTTTCTCTCAGAACTGCGCGAAAACTTGTATTCCGGCTCAAAACAATGGGATACATTGTTTTAGATCGAAACTAGCAAGATTCACGAACATCGATTTTACAAGTCGTCGAAGAGTAGACGATAGAAAGGTGTAAACTATTTCTATCAGAACTGCCCGAAAACTTGTATTCCGGCTCTAAACAACGGGATACATCGTTTTAGATCGAAACTAGCAAGATTCACGAGTATCGATTTTACAAGCAGTCGAAGCGTATACGAGAGAAAGGTATAAACTTTTTCTCTCAAAACTGCGCGAAAACTTGTATTCCGGCTCAAAACAATGGGATACATCATTTTAGATCGAAACTAGCAAAATTCACGAGCATCAATTTTACAAGTCGTCGAAGAGTAGACGAAAGAAAGGTGTAAATTTTTCCTCTCAGAACAGCACGAAAACTTGTATTCTGGCTCTAAACAACGGGATACATCGTTTCAGATCGAAACTAGCAAGATTCACGAGTATCGATTTTACAAGCAGTCGAAGAGTAGACGAGAGAAAGGTGTAAACTATTTCTCTCAGAACTGCGCGAAAACTTGTATTCCGGCTCAAAACAACGGGATACATCGTTTTAGATCGAAACTAGCAAAATTCACGAGCATCGATTTACAAGTCGTCGAACAGTAGACGAGAGAAAGGTATAAACTTTTTCGCTCAGAACCTCGCGAAAACTTGTATTCCGGCTCAAAACAACGGGATACATCGCTTTAGATTGAAACTAGCAAGATTCACGAGCATCGATTTTACAAGTCGTGGAAGAGTAGACGATAGAAAGGTGTAAACTTTTGCTCTCAGAACTGCGCGAAAACTTGTATTCCGGCTCTAAACAACGGGATACATCGTTTTAGATCGAAACTAGCAAGATTCACGAGTATCGATTTTACAAGCAGTCGAAGAGTAGACGAGAGAAAGGTGTAAACTATTTCTCTCGGAACTGCTCGAAAACTTGTATTCCGGCTCAAAACAACGGAATACATCGTTTAGATCGAAACTAGCAAGATTCACGAGTATCGATTATACAAGCAGTCGAAGAGTAGACGAGAGATAGGTGTAAACCTTTTCGCTCAGAACTGCGCGAAAACTTGTATTCCGGCTCTAAACAACGGGATACAACGTTTTAGATCGAAACTAGCAAGATTCACGAGTATCGATTTTACAAGTCGTCGAAGAGTAGACGAGAGAAAGGTGTAAACTTTTTCTCTCAGAACTGCGCGAAAACTTGTATTCCGGCTCTAAACAACGGGATACATCGTTTTAGATCGAAACTAGCAAAATTCACGAGCATCGATTTTACAAGTCGTCGAAGAGTAGACGATAAAAGTGTGAGCTATTTCTCTCAGAACTGCGCGAAAACTTGTATTCCGGCTCTAAACAACGGGATACATCGTTTTAGATCGAAACTAGCAAGATTCACGAGTACCGATTTTAAAAGCAGTCGAAGAGCAGACGAGAGAAAGGTGTAAACTTTTTCGCTCAGAACTGCGCGAAAACTTGTATTCCGGCTCTAAACAACGGGATACAACGTTTTAGATCGAAACAAGCAAGATTCAGGAGCATCGATTTTAGAAGTCGTCGAAGAGTAGACGAGAGAAAGGTATAAACTTTTTCTCTCAGAACTGCGCGAAAACTTGTATTCCGGCTCAAAACAATGGGATACATTGTTTTAGATCGAAACTAGCAAAATTCACGAGCATCAATTTTACAAGTCGTCGAAGAGTAGACGAAAGAAAGGTGTAAATTTTTCCTCTCAGAACAGCACGAAAACTTGTATTCTGGCTCTAAACAACGGGATACATCGTTTCAGATCGAAACTAGCAAGATTCACGAGTATCGATTTTACAAGCAGTCGAAGAGTAGACGAGAGAAAGGTGTAAACTATTTCTCTCAGAATTGCGCGAAAACTTGTATTCCGGCTCAAAACAACGGGATACATCGTTTTAGATCGAAACTAGCAAAATTCACGAGCATCGATTTACAAGTCGTCGAACAGTAGACGAGAGAAAGGTGTGAACTTTTTCTCTCAGAACTGCGCGAAAACTTGTATTCCGGCTCTAAACAACGGGATACATCGTTTTAGATCGAAACTAGCAAAATTCACGAGCATCGATTTTACAAGTCGTCGAAGAGTACACGATAAAAGGTGTGAGCTATTTCTCTCAGAACTGCGCGAAAACTTGTATTCCGGCTCTAAACAACGGGATACATCGTTTTAGATCGAAACTATCAAGATTCACGAGTATCGATTTTACAAGTCGTCGAAGAGTAGACGAGAGAAAGGTGTAAACTTTTTCTCTCAGAACTGCGCGAAAACTTGTATTCCGGCTCTAAACAACGGGATACAACGTTTTAGATCGAAACAAGCAAGATTCACGAGCATCGATTTTAGAAGTCGTCGAAGAGTAGACGAGAGAAAGGTATAAACTTTTTCTCTCAGAACTGCGCGAAAACTTGTATTCCGGCTCAAAACAATGGGATACATCGTTTCAGATCGAAACTAGCAAGATTCACGAGTATCGATTTTACAAGCAGTCGAAGAGTAGACGAGAGAAAGGTGTAAACTATTTCTCTCGGAACTGCGCGAAAACTTGTATTCCGGCTCAAAACAACGGGATACATCGTTTTAGATCGAAACTAGCAAGATTCACGAGCATCGATTTAGAAGTCGTCGAACAGTAGACGAGAGAAAGGTATAACCTTTTTCGCTCAGAACCTCGCGAAAACTTGTATTCCGGCTCAAAACAACGGGATACATCGCTTTAGATTGAAACTAGCAAGATTCACGAGCATCGATTTTACAAGTCGTCGAAGAGTAGACGATAGAAAGGTGTAAACTATTTCTCTCGGAACTGCTCGAAAACTTGTATTCCGGCTCAAAACAACGGGATACATCGTTTTAGATCGAAACTAGCAAGATTCACGAGTATCGATTATACAAGCAGTCGAAGAGTAGACGAGAGAAAGGTGTAAACCTTTTCGCTCAGAACTGCGCGAAAACTTGTATTCCGGCTCTAAACAACGTGATACAACGTTTTAGATCGAAACTAGCAAGATTCACGAGTATCGATTTTACAAGTCGTCGAAGAGTAGACGAGAGAAAGGTGTAAACTTTTTCTCTCAGAACTGCGCGAAAACTTGTATTCCGGCTCTAAACAACGGGATACATCGTTTTAGATCGAAACTAGCAAAATTCACGAGCATCGATTTTACAAGTCGTCGAAGAGTAGACGATAAAAGGTGTGAGCTATTTCTCTCAGAACTGCGCGAAAACTTGTATTCCGGCTCTAAACAACGGGATACAACGTTTTAGATCGAAACTAGCAAGATTCACGAGTATCGATTTTACAAGCAGTCGAAGAGTAGACGAGAGAAAGGTGTTAACTATTTCTCTCAGAACTGCGCGAAAACTTGTATTCCGGTTCACAACAACGGGATACATCGTTTTATATCGAAACTAGCCAAATTCACGAGCATCGATTTTACAAGTCGTCGAACAGTATGCGAGAGAAAGGTATAAACTTTTTCTCACAGAACTGCGCGAAAACTTGTATTCCGGCTCAAAACAATGGGATACATCGTTTTAGATCGAAACTAGCAAAATTCACGAGCATCAATTTTACATGTCGTCGAAGAGTAGACGAAAGAAAGGTGTAAAGTTTTCCTCTCAGAACAGCACGAAAACTTGTATTCCGGCTCAAAACAACGGGATACATCGTTTTAGATCGAAACTAGCAAGATTCACGAGTATCGATTTTACAAGTCGTCGAAGAGTAGACGAGAGAATGGTGTAAACCTTTTCGCTCAGAACTGCGCGAAAACTTGTATTCCGGCTCTAAACAACGGGATACAACGTTTTAGATCGAAACTAGCAAGATTCACGAGTATCGATTTTACAAGTCGTCGAAGAGTAGACGAGAGAAAGGTGTAAACTTTTTCTCTCAGAACTGCGCGAAAACTTGTATTCCGGCTCTAAACAACGGGATACATCGTTTTAGATCGAAACTAGCAAAATTCACGAGCATCGATTTTACAAGTTGTCGAAGAGTAGACGATAAAAGGTGTGAGCTATTTCTCTCAGAACTGCGCGAAAACTTGTATTCCGGCTCTAAACAACGGGATACAACGTTTTAGATCGAAACTAGCAAGATTCACGAGTATCGATTTTACAAGCAGTCGAAGAGTAGACGAGAGAAAGGTGTTAACTATTTCTCTCAGAACTGCGCGAAAACTTGTATTCCGGTTCACAACAACGGGATACATCGTTTTATATCGAAACTAGCCAAATTCACGAGCATCGATTTTACAAGTCGTCGAACAGTATGCGAGAGAAAGGTATAAACTTTTTCTCTCAGAACTGCGCGAAAACTTGTATTCCGGCTCAAAACAATGGGATACATCATTTTAGATCGAAACTAGCAAAATTCACGAGCATCAATTTTACAAGTCGTCGAAGAGTAGACGAAAGAAAGGTGTAAATTTTTCCTCTCAGAACAGCACGAAAACTTGTATTCTGGCTCTAAACAACGGGATACATCGTTTCAGATCGAAACTAGCAAGATTCACGAGTATCGATTTTACAAGCAGTCGAAGAGTAGACGAGAGAAAGGTGTAAACTATTTCTCTCAGAACTGCGCGAAAACTTGTATTCCGGCTCAAAACAACGGGACACATCGTTTTAGATCGAAACTAGCAAAATTCACGAGCATCGATTTACAAGTCGTCGAACAGTAGACGAGAAAAAGGTATAAACTTTTTCGCTCAGAACCTCGCGAAAACTTGTATTCCGGCTCTAAACAACGGGATACATCGTTTTAGATCGAAACTAGCAAGATTCACGAGTATCGATTTTAAAAGCAGTCGAAGAGCAGACGAGAGAAAGGTGTAAACTTTTCGCTCAGAACTGCGCGAAAACTTGTATTCCGGCTCTAAACAACGGGATACAACGTTTTAGATCGAAACAAGCAAGATTCACGAGCATCGATTTTAGAAGTCGTCGAAGAGTAGACGAGAGAAAGGTATAAACTTTTTCTCTCAGAACTGCGCGAAAACTTGTATTCCGGCTCAAAACAATGGGATACATTGTTTTAGATCGAAACTAGCAAGATTCACGAACATCGATTTTACAAGTCGTCGAAGAGTAGACGATAGAAAGGTGTAAACTATTTCTATCAGAACTGCCCGAAAACTTGTATTCCGGCTCTAAACAACGGGATACATCGTTTTAGATCGAAACTAGCAAGATTCACGAGTATCGATTTTACAAGCAGTCGAAGCGTATACGAGAGAAAGGTATAAACTTTTTCTCTCAAAACTGCGCGAAAACTTGTATTCCGGCTCAAAACAATGGGATACATCATTTTAGATCGAAACTAGCAAAATTCACGAGCATCAATTTTACAAGTCGTCGAAGAGTAGACGAAAGAAAGGTGTAAATTTTTCCTCTCAGAACAGCACGAAAACTTGTATTCTGGCTCTAAACAACGGGATACATCGTTTCAGATCGAAACTAGCAAGATTCACGAGTATCGATTTTACAAGCAGTCGAAGAGTAGACGAGAGAAAGGTGTAAACTATTTCTCTCAGAACTGCGCGAAAACTTGTATTCCGGCTCAAAACAACGGGATACATCGTTTTAGATCGAAACTAGCAAAATTCACGAGCATCGATTTACAAGTCGTCGAACAGTAGACGAGAGAAAGGTATAAACTTTTTCGCTCAGAACCTCGCGAAAACTTGTATTCCGGCTCAAAACAACGGGATACATCGCTTTAGATTGAAACTAGCAAGATTCACGAGCATCGATTTTACAAGTCGTGGAAGAGTAGACGATAGAAAGGTGTAAACTTTTGCTCTCAGAACTGCGCGAAAACTTGTATTCCGGCTCTAAACAACGGGATACATCGTTTTAGATCGAAACTAGCAAGATTCACGAGTATCGATTTTACAAGCAGTCGAAGAGTAGACGAGAGAAAGGTGTAAACTATTTCTCTCGGAACTGCTCGAAAACTTGTATTCCGGCTCAAAACAACGGAATACATCGTTTTAGATCGAAACTAGCAAGATTCACGAGTATCGATTATACAAGCAGTCGAAGAGTAGACGAGAGATAGGTGTAAACCTTTTCGCTCAGAACTGCGCGAAAACTTGTATTCCGGCTCTAAACAACGGGATACAACGTTTTAGATCGAAACTAGCAAGATTCACGAGTATCGATTTTACAAGTCGTCGAAGAGTAGACGAGAGAAAGGTGTAAACTTTTTCTCTCAGAACTGCGCGAAAACTTGTATTCCGGCTCTAAACAACGGGATACATCGTTTTAGATCGAAACTAGCAAAATTCACGAGCATCGATTTTACAAGTCGTCGAAGAGTAGACGATAAAAGTGTGAGCTATTTCTCTCAGAACTGCGCGAAAACTTGTATTCCGGCTCTAAACAACGGGATACATCGTTTTAGATCGAAACTAGCAAGATTCACGAGTACCGATTTTAAAAGCAGTCGAAGAGCAGACGAGAGAAAGGTGTACACTTTTTCGCTCAGAACTGCGCGAAAACTTGTATTCCGGCTCTAAACAACGGGATACAACGTTTTAGATCGAAACAAGCAAGATTCAGGAGCATCGATTTTAGAAGTCGTCGAAGAGTAGACGAGAGAAAGGTATAAACTTTTTCTCTCAGAACTGCGCGAAAACTTGTATTCCGGCTCAAAACAATGGGATACATTGTTTTAGATCGAAACTAGCAAAATTCACGAGCATCAATTTTACAAGTCGTCGAAGAGTAGACGAAAGAAAGGTGTAAATTTTTCCTCTCAGAACAGCACGAAAACTTGTATTCTGGCTCTAAACAACGGGATACATCGTTTCAGATCGAAACTAGCAAGATTCACGAGTATCGATTTTACAAGCAGTCGAAGAGTAGACGAGAGAAAGGTGTAAACTATTTCTCTCAGAACTGCGCGAAAACTTGTATTCCGGCTCAAAACAACGGGATACATCGTTTTAGATCGAAACTAGCAAAATTCACGAGCATCGATTTAGAAGTCGTCGAACAGTAGACGAGAGAAAGGTATAAACTTTTTCGCTCAGAACCTCGCGAAAACTTGTATTCCGGCTCAAAACAACGGGATACATCGCTTTAGATTGAAACTAGCAAGATTCACGAGCATCGATTTTACAAGTCGTCGAAGAGTAGACGATAGAAAGGTGTAAACTTTTGCTCTCAGAACTGCGCGAAAACTTGTATTCCGGCTCTAAACAACGGGATACATCGTTTTAGATCGAAACTAGCAAGATTCACGAGTATCGATTTTACAAGCAGTCGAAGAGTAGACGAGAGAAAGGTGTAAACTATTTCTCTCGGAACTGCTCGAAAACTTGTATTCCGGCTCAAAACAACGGGATACATCGTTTTAGATCGAAACTAGCAAGATTCACGAGTATCGATTATACAAGCAGTCGAAGAGTAGACGAGAGAAAGGTGTAAACCTTTTCTCTCAGAACAGCGCGAAAACTTGTATTCCGGCTCTAAACAACGGGATACAACGTTTTAGATCGAAACTAGCAAGATTCACGAGTATCGATTTTACAAGCAGTCGAAGAGTAGACGAGAGAAAGGTGTTAACTATTTCTCTCAGAACTGCGCGAAAACTTGTATTCCGGCTCAAAACAACGGGATACATCGTTTTAGATCGAAACTAGCAAAATTCACGAGCATCGATTTAGAAGTCGTCGAACAGTAGACGAGAGAAAGGTATAAACTTTTTCGCTCAGAACCTCGCGAAAACTTGTATTCCGGCTCAAAACAACGGGATACATCGCTTTAGATTGAAACTAGCAAGATTCACGAGCATCGATTTTACAAGTCGTCGAAGAGTAGACGATAGAAAGGTGTAAACTTTTGCTCTCAGAACTGCGCGAAAACTTGTATTCCGGCTCTAAACAACGGGATACATCGTTTTAGATCGAAACTAGCAAGATTCACGAGTATCGATTTTACAAGCAGTCGAAGAGTAGACGAGAGAAAGGTGTAAACTATTTCTCTCGGAACTGCTCGAAAACTTGTATTCCGGCTCAAAACAACGGGATACATCGTTTTAGATCGAAACTAGCAAGATTCACGAGTATCGATTATACAAGCAGTCGAAGAGTAGACGAGAGAAAGGTGTAAACCTTTTCGCTCAGAACTGCGCGAAAACTTGTATTCCGGCTCTAAACAACGGGATACAACGTTTTAGATCGAAACTAGCAAGATTCACGAGTATCGATTTTACAAGTCGTCGAAGAGTAGACGAGAGAAAGGTGTAAAATTTTCTCTCAGAACTGCGCGAAAACTTGTATTCCGGCTCTAAACAACGGGATACATCGTTTTAGATCGAAACAAGCAAAATTCACGAGCATCGATTTTACAAGTCGTCGAAGAGTAGACGATAAAAGGTGTGAGCTATTTCTCTCAGAACTGCGCGAAAACTTGTATTCCGGCTCTAAACAACGGGATACAACGCTTTAGATCGAAACTAGCAAGATTCACGAGTATCGATTTTACAAGCAGTCGAAGAGTAGACGAGAGAAAGGTGTTAACTATTTCTCTCAGAACTGCGCGAAAACTTGTATTCCGGTTCACAACAACGGGATACATCGTTTTATATCGAAACTAGCCAAATTCATGAGCATCGATTTTACAAGTCGTCGAACAGTATGCGAGAGAAAGGTATAAAATTTTCTCTCAGAACTGCGCGAAAACTTGTATTCCGGCTCAAAACAATGGGATACATCGCTTTAGATTGAAACTAGCAAGATTCACGAGCATCGATTTTACAAGTCGTCGAAGAGTAGACGATAGAAAGGTGTAAACTTTTGCTCTCAGAACTGCGCGAAAACTTGTATTCCGGCTCTAAACAACGGGATACATCGTTTTAGATCGAAACTAGCAAGATTCACGAGTATCGATTTTACAAGCAGTCGAAGAGTAGACGAGAGAAAGGTGTAAACTATTTCTCTCGGAACTGCTCGAAAACTTGTATTCCGGCTCAAAACAACGGGATACATCGTTTTAGATCGAAACTAGCAAGATTCACGAGTATCGATTATACAAGCAGTCGAAGAGTAGACGAGAGAAAGGTGTAAACCTTTTCTCTCAGAACTGCGCGAAAACTTGTATTCCGGCTCTAAACAACGGGATACAACGTTTTAGATCGAAACTAGCAAGATCCACGAGTATCGATTTTACAAGCAGTCGAAGAGTAGACGAGAGAAAGGTGTTAACTATTTCTCTCAGAACTGCGCGAAAACTTGTATTCCGGCTCAAAACAACGGGATACATCGTTTTAGATCGAAACTAGCAAAATTCACGAGCATCGATTTAGAAGTCGTCGAACAGTAGACGAGAGAAAGGTATAAACTTTTTCGCTCAGAACCTCGCGAAAACTTGTATTCCGGCTCAAAACAACGGGATACATCGCTTTAGATTGAAACTAGCAAGATTCACGAGCATCGATTTTACAAGTCGTCGAAGAGTAGACGATAGAAAGGTGTAAACTTTTGCTCTCAGAACTGCGCGAAAACTTGTATTCCGGCTCTAAACAACGGGATACATCGTTTTAGATCGAAACTAGCAAGATTCACGAGTATCGATTTTACAAGCAGTCGAAGAGTAGACGAGAGAAAGGTGTAAACTATTTCTCTCGGAACTGCTCGAAAACTTGTATTCCGGCTCAAAACAACGGGATACATCGTTTTAGATCGAAACTAGCAAGATTCACGAGTATCGATTATACAAGCAGTCGAAGAGTAGACGAGAGAAAGGTGTAAACCTTTTCGCTCAGAACTGCGCGAAAACTTGTATTCCGGCTCTAAACAACGGGATACAACGTTTTAGATCGAAACTAGCAAGATTCACGAGTATCGATTTTACAAGTCGTCGAAGAGTAGACGAGAGAAAGGTGTAAAATTTTCTCTCAGAACTGCGCGAAAACTTGTATTCCGGCTCTAAACAACGGGATACATCGTTTTAGATCGAAACAAGCAAAATTCACGAGCATCGATTTTACAAGTCGTCGAAGAGTAGACGATAAAAGGTGTGAGCTATTTCTCTCAGAACTGCGCGAAAACTTGTATTCCGGCTCTAAACAACGGGATACAACGTTTTAGATCGAAACTAGCAAGATTCACGAGTATCGATTTTACAAGCAGTCGAAGAGTAGACGAGAGAAAGGTGTTAACTATTTCTCTCAGAACTGCGCGAAAACTTGTATTCCGGTTCACAACAACGGGATACATCGTTTTATATCGAAACTAGCCAAATTCACGAGCATCGATTTTACAAGTCGTCGAACAGTATGCGAGAGAAAGGTATAAACTTTTTCTCTCAGAACTGCGCGAAAACTTGTATTCCGGCTCAAAACAATGGGATACATCGTTTTAGATCGAAACTGGCAAAATTCACGAGCATCAATTTTACATGTCGTCGAAGAGTAGACGAAAGAAAGGTGTAAAGTTTTCCTCTCAGAACAGCACGAAAACTTGTATTCCGGCTCAAAACAACGGGATACATCGTTTTAGATCGAAACTAGCAAGATTCACGAGTATCGATTTTACAAGTCGTCGAAGAGTAGACGAGAGAAAGGTGTAAACCTTTTCGCTCAGAACTGCGCGAAAACTTGTATTCCGGCTCTAAACAACGGGATACAACGTTTTAGACCGAAACTAGCAAGATTCACGAGTATCGATTTTACAAGTCGTCGAAGAGTAGACGAGAGAAAGGTGTAAACTTTTTCTCTCAGAACTGCGCGAAAACTTGTATTCCGGCTCTAAACAACGGGATACATCGTTTTAGATCGAAACTAGCAAAATTCACGAGCATCGATTTTACAAGTCGTCGAAGAGTAAACGATAAAAGGTGTGAGCTATTTCTCTCAGAACTGCGCGAAAACTTGTATTCCGGCTCTAAACAACGGGATACAACGTTTTAGATCGAAACTAGCAAGATTCACGAGTATCGATTTTACAAGCAGTCGAAGAGTAGACGAGAGAAAGGTGTTAACTATTTCTCTCAGAACTGCGCGAAAACTTGTATTCCGGTTCACAACAACGGGATACATCGTTTTATATCGAAACTAGCCAAATTCACGAGCATCGATTTTACAAGTCGTCGAACAGTATGCGAGAGAAAGGTATAAACTTTTTCTCTCAGAACTGCGCGAAAACTTGTATTCCGGCTCAAAACAATGGGATACATCATTTTAGATCGAAACTAGCAAAATTCACGAGCATCAATTTTACAAGTCGTCGAAGAGTAGACGAAAGAAAGGTGTAAATTTTTCCTCTCAGAACAGCACGAAAACTTGTATTCTGGCTCTAAACAACGGGATACATCGTTTCAGATCGAAACTAGCAAGATTCACGAGTATCGATTTTACAAGCAGTCGAAGAGTAGACGAGAGAAAGGTGTAAACTATTTCTCTCAGAACTGCGCGAAAACTTGTATTCCGGCTCAAAACAACGGGACACATCGTTTTAGATCGAAACTAGCAAAATTCACGAGCATCGATTTACAAGTCGTCGAACAGTAGACGAGAAAAAGGTATAAACTTTTTCGCTCAGAACCTCGCGAAAACTTGTATTCCGGCTCTAAACAACGGGATACATCGTTTTAGATCGAAACTAGCAAGATTCACGAGTATCGATTTTAAAAGCAGTCGAAGAGCAGACGAGAGAAAGGTGTAAACTTTTTCGCTCAGAACTGCGCGAAAACTTGTATTCCGGCTCTAAACAACGGGATACAACGTTTTAGATCGAAACTAGCAAGATTCACGAGTATCGATTATACAAGCAGTCGAAGAGTAGACGAGAGAAAGGTGTAAACCTTTTCGCTCAGAACTGCGCGAAAACTTGTATTCCGGCTCAAAACAACGGGATACATCGCTTTAGATTGAAACTAGCAAGATTCACGAGCATCGATTTTACAAGTCGTCGAAGAGTAGACGATAGAAAGGTGTAAACTTTTGCTCTCAGAACTGCGCGAAAACTTGTATTCCGGCTCTAAACAACGGGATACATCGTTTTAGATCGAAACTAGCAAGATTCACGAGTATCGATTTTACAAGCAGTCGAAGAGTAGACGAGAGAAAGGTGTAAACTATTTCTCTCGGAACTGCTCGAAAACTTGTATTCCGGCTCAAAACAACGGGATACATCGTTTTAGATCGAAACTAGCAAGATTCACGAGTATCGATTATACAAGCAGTCGAAGAGTAGACGAGAGAAAGGTGTAAACCTTTTCGCTCAGAACTGCGCGAAAACTTGTATTCCGGCTCTAAACAACGGGATACAACGTTTTAGATCGAAACTAGCAAGATTCACGAGTATCGATTTTACAAGTCGTCGAAGAGTAGACGAGAGAAAGGTGTAAAATTTTCTCTCAGAACTGCGCGAAAACTTGTATTCCGGCTCTAAACAACGGGATACATCGTTTTAGATCGAAACAAGCAAAATTCACGAGCATCGATTTTACAAGTCGTCGAAGAGTAGACGATAAAAGGTGTGAGCTATTTCTCTCAGAACTGCGCGAAAACTTGTATTCCGGCTCTAAACAACGGGATACAACGTTTTAGATCGAAACTAGCAAGATTCACGAGTATCGATTTTACAAGCAGTCGAAGAGTAGACGAGAGAAAGGTGTTAACTATTTCTCTCAGAACTGCGCGAAAACTTGTATTCCGGTTCACAACAACGGGATACATCGTTTTATATCGAAACTAGCCAAATTCACGAGCATCGATTTTACAAGTCGTCGAACAGTATGCGAGAGAAAGGTATAAACTTTTTCTCTCAGAACTGCGCGAAAACTTGTATTCCGGCTCAAAACAATGGGATACATCGTTTTAGATCGAAACTGGCAAAATTCACGAGCATCAATTTTACATGTCGTCGAAGAGTAGACGAAAGAAAGGTGTAAAGTTTTCCTCTCAGAACAGCACGAAAACTTGTATTCCGGCTCAAAACAACGGGATACATCGTTTTAGATCGAAACTAGCAAGATTCACGAGTATCGATTTTACAAGTCGTCGAAGAGTAGACGAGAGAAAGGTGTAAACCTTTTCGCTCAGAACTGCGCGAAAACTTGTATTCCGGCTCTAAACAACGGGATACAACGTTTTAGACCGAAACTAGCAAGATTCACGAGTATCGATTTTACAAGTCGTCGAAGAGTAGACGAGAGAAAGGTGTAAACTTTTTCTCTCAGAACTGCGCGAAAACTTGTATTCCGGCTCTAAACAACGGGATACATCGTTTTAGATCGAAACTAGCAAAATTCACGAGCATCGATTTTACAAGTCGTCGAAGAGTAAACGATAAAAGGTGTGAGCTATTTCTCTCAGAACTGCGCGAAAACTTGTATTCCGGCTCTAAACAACGGGATACAACGTTTTAGATCGAAACTAGCAAGATTCACGAGTATCGATTTTACAAGCAGTCGAAGAGTAGACGAGAGAAAGGTGTTAACTATTTCTCTCAGAACTGCGCGAAAACTTGTATTCCGGTTCACAACAACGGGATACATCGTTTTATATCGAAACTAGCCAAATTCACGAGCATCGATTTTACAAGTCGTCGAACAGTATGCGAGAGAAAGGTATAAACTTTTTCTCTCAGAACTGCGCGAAAACTTGTATTCCGGCTCAAAACAATGGGATACATCATTTTAGATCGAAACTAGCAAAATTCACGAGCATCAATTTTACAAGTCGTCGAAGAGTAGACGAAAGAAAGGTGTAAATTTTTCCTCTCAGAACAGCACGAAAACTTGTATTCTGGCTCTAAACAACGGGATACATCGTTTCAGATCGAAACTAGCAAGATTCACGAGTATCGATTTTACAAGCAGTCGAAGAGTAGACGAGAGAAAGGTGTAAACTATTTCTCTCAGAACTGCGCGAAAACTTGTATTCCGGCTCAAAACAACGGGACACATCGTTTTAGATCGAAACTAGCAAAATTCACGAGCATCGATTTACAAGTCGTCGAACAGTAGACGAGAAAAAGGTATAAACTTTTTCGCTCAGAACCTCGCGAAAACTTGTATTCCGGCTCTAAACAACGGGATACATCGTTTTAGATCGAAACTAGCAAGATTCACGAGTATCGATTTTAAAAGCAGTCGAAGAGCAGACGAGAGAAAGGTGTAAACTTTTTCGCTCAGAACTGCGCGAAAACTTGTATTCCGGCTCTAAACAACGGGATACAACGTTTTAGATCGAAACTAGCAAGATTCACGAGTATCGATTTTAGAAGTCGTCGAAGAGTAGACGAGAGAAAGGTATAAACTTTTTCTCTCAGAACTGCGCGAAAACTTGTATTCCGGCTCAAAACAATGGGATACATTGTTTTAGATCGAAACTAGCAAGATTCACGAACATCGATTTTACAAGTCGTCGAAGAGTAGACGATAGAAAGGTGTAAACTATTTCTATCAGAACTGCCCGAAAACTTGTATTCCGGCTCTAAACAACGGGATACATCGTTTTAGATCGAAACTAGCAAGATTCACGAGTATCGATTTTACAAGCAGTCGAAGCGTATACGAGAGAAAGGTATAAACTTTTTCTCTCAAAACTGCGCGAAAACTTGTATTCCGGCTCAAAACAATGGGATACATCATTTTAGATCGAAACTAGCAAAATTCACGAGCATCAATTTTACAAGTCGTCGAAGAGTAGACGAAAGAAAGGTGTAAATTTTTCCTCTCAGAACAGCACGAAAACTTGTATTCTGGCTCTAAACAACGGGATACATCGTTTCAGATCGAAACTAGCAAGATTCACGAGTATCGATTTTACAAGCAGTCGAAGAGTAGACGAGAGAAAGGTGTAAACTATTTCTCTCAGAACTGCGCGAAAACTTGTATTCCGGCTCAAAACAACGGGATACATCGTTTTAGATCGAAACTAGCAAAATTCACGAGCATCGATTTACAAGTCGTCGAACAGTAGACGAGAGAAAGGTATAAACTTTTTCGCTCAGAACCTCGCGAAAACTTGTATTCCGGCTCAAAACAACGGGATACATCGCTTTAGATTGAAACTAGCAAGATTCACGAGCATCGATTTTACAAGTCGTGGAAGAGTAGACGATAGAAAGGTGTAAACTTTTGCTCTCAGAACTGCGCGAAAACTTGTATTCCGGCTCTAAACAACGGGATACATCGTTTTAGATCGAAACTAGCAAGATTCACGAGTATCGATTTTACAAGCAGTCGAAGAGTAGACGAGAGAAAGGTGTAAACTATTTCTCTCGGAACTGCTCGAAAACTTGTATTCCGGCTCAAAACAACGGAATACATCGTTTTAGATCGAAACTAGCAAGATTCACGAGTATCGATTATACAAGCAGTCGAAGAGTAGACGAGAGATAGGTGTAAACCTTTTCGCTCAGAACTGCGCGAAAACTTGTATTCCGGCTCTAAACAACGGGATACAACGTTTTAGATCGAAACTAGCAAGATTCACGAGTATCGATTTTACAAGTCGTCGAAGAGTAGACGAGAGAAAGGTGTAAACTTTTTCTCTCAGAACTGCGCGAAAACTTGTATTCCGGCTCAAAACAACGGGACACATCGTTTTAGATCGAAACTAGCAAAATTCACGAGCATCGATTTACAAGTCGTCGAACAGTAGACGAGAAAAAGGTATAAACTTTTTCGCTCAGAACCTCGCGAAAACTTGTATTCCGGCTCTAAACAACGGGATACATCGTTTTAGATCGAAACTAGCAAGATTCACGAGTATCGATTTTAAAAGCAGTCGAAGAGCAGACGAGAGAAAGGTGTAAACTTTTTCGCTCAGAACTGCGCGAAAACTTGTATTCCGGCTCTAAACAACGGGATACAACGTTTTAGATCGAAACTAGCAAGATTCACGAGTATCGATTTTAGAAGTCGTCGAAGAGTAGACGAGAGAAAGGTATAAACTTTTTCTCTCAGAACTGCGCGAAAACTTGTATTCCGGCTCAAAACAATGGGATACATTGTTTTAGATCGAAACTAGCAAGATTCACGAACATCGATTTTACAAGTCGTCGAAGAGTAGACGATAGAAAGGTGTAAACTATTTCTATCAGAACTGCCCGAAAACTTGTATTCCGGCTCTAAACAACGGGATACATCGTTTTAGATCGAAACTAGCAAGATTCACGAGTATCGATTTTACAAGCAGTCGAAGCGTATACGAGAGAAAGGTATAAACTTTTTCTCTCAAAACTGCGCGAAAACTTGTATTCCGGCTCAAAACAATGGGATACATCATTTTAGATCGAAACTAGCAAAATTCACGAGCATCAATTTTACAAGTCGTCGAAGAGTAGACGAAAGAAAGGTGTAAATTTTTCCTCTCAGAACAGCACGAAAACTTGTATTCTGGCTCTAAACAACGGGATACATCGTTTCAGATCGAAACTAGCAAGATTCACGAGTATCGATTTTACAAGCAGTCGAAGAGTAGACGAGAGAAAGGTGTAAACTATTTCTCTCAGAACTGCGCGAAAACTTGTATTCCGGCTCAAAACAACGGGATACATCGTTTTAGATCGAAACTAGCAAAATTCACGAGCATCGATTTACAAGTCGTCGAACAGTAGACGAGAGAAAGGTATAAACTTTTTCGCTCAGAACCTCGCGAAAACTTGTATTCCGGCTCAAAACAACGGGATACATCGCTTTAGATTGAAACTAGCAAGATTCACGAGCATCGATTTTACAAGTCGTGGAAGAGTAGACGATAGAAAGGTGTAAACTTTTGCTCTCAGAACTGCGCGAAAACTTGTATTCCGGCTCTAAACAACGGGATACATCGTTTTAGATCGAAACTAGCAAGATTCACGAGTATCGATTTTACAAGCAGTCGAAGAGTAGAGGAGAGAAAGGTGTAAACTATTTCTCTCGGAACTGCTCGAAAACTTGTATTCCGGCTCAAAACAACGGAATACATCGTTTTAGATCGAAACTAGCAAGATTCACGAGTATCGATTATACAAGCAGTCGAAGAGTAGACGAGAGATAGGTGTAAACCTTTTCGCTCAGAACTGCGCGAAAACTTGTATTCCGGCTCTAAACAACGGGATACAACGTTTTAGATCGAAACTAGCAAGATTCACGAGTATCGATTTTACAAGTCGTCGAAGAGTAGACGAGAGAAAGGTGTAAACTTTTTCTCTCAGAACTGCGCGAAAACTTGTATTCCGGCTCTAAACAACGGGATACATCGTTTTAGATCGAAACTAGCAAAATTCACGAGCATCGATTTTACAAGTCGTCGAAGAGTAGACGATAAAAGTGTGAGCTATTTCTCTCAGAACTGCGCGAAAACTTGTATTCCGGCTCTAAACAACGGGATACATCGTTTTAGATCGAAACTAGCAAGATTCACGAGTATCGATTTTAAAAGCAGTCGAAGAGCAGACGAGAGAAAGGTGTAAACTTTTTCGCTCAGAACTGCGCGAAAACTTGTATTCCGGCTCTAAACAACGGGATACAACGTTTTAGATCGAAACAAGCAAGATTCAGGAGCATCGATTTTAGAAGTCGTCGAAGAGTAGACGAGAGAAAGGTATAAACTTTTTCTCCCAGAACTGCGCGAAAACTTGTATTCCGGCTCAAAACAATGGGATACATTGTTTTAGATCGAAACTAGCAAAATTCACGAGCATCAATTTTACAAGTCGTCGAAGAGTAGACGAAAGAAAGGTGTAAATTTTTCCTCTCAGAACAGCACGAAAACTTGTATTCTGGCTCTAAACAACGGGATACATCGTTTCAGATCGAAACTAGCAAGATTCACGAGTATCGATTTTACAAGCAGTCGAAGAGTAGACGAGAGAAAGGTGTAAACTATTTCTCTCAGATTTGCGCGAAAACTTGTATTCCGGCTCAAAACAACGGGATACATCGTTTTAGATCGAAACTAGCAAAATTCACGAGCATCGATTTAGAAGTCGTCGAACAGTAGACGAGAGAAAGGTATAAACTTTTTCGCTCAGAACCTCGCGAAAACTTGTATTCCGGCTCAAAACAACGGGATACATCGCTTTAGATTGAAACTAGCAAGATTCACGAGCATCGATTTTACAAGTCGTCGAAGAGTAGACGATAGAAAGGTGTAAACTTTTGCTCTCAGAACTGCGCGAAAACTTGTATTCCGGCTCTAAACAACGGGATACATCGTTTTAGATCGAAACTAGCAAGATTCACGAGTATCGATTTTACAAGCAGTCGAAGAGTAGACGAGAGAAAGGTGTAAACTATTTCTCTCGGAACTGCTCGAAAACTTGTATTCCGGCTCAAAACAACGGGATACATCGTTTTAGATCGAAACTAGCAAGATTCACGAGTATCGATTATACAAGCAGTCGAAGAGTAGACGAGAGAAAGGTGTAAACCTTTTCGCTCAGAACTGCGCGAAAACTTGTATTCCGGCTCTAAACAACGGGATACAACGTTTTAGATCGAAACTAGCAAGATTCACGAGTATCGATTTTACAAGTCGTCGAAGAGTAGACGAGAGAAAGGTGTAAACTTTTTCTCTCAGAACTGCGCGAAAACTTGTATTCCGGCTCTAAACAACGGGATACATCGTTTTAGATCGAAACTAGCAAGATTCACGAGTATCGATTTTAAAAGCAGTCGAAGAGCAGACGAGAGAAAGGTGTAAACTTTTTCGCTCAGAACTGCGCGAAAACTTGTATTCCGGCTCTAAACAACGGGATACAACGTTTTAGATCGAAACTAGCAAGATTCACGAGTATCGATTTTACAAGCAGTCGAAGAGTAGACGAGAGAAAGGTGTTAACTATTTCTCTCAGAACTGCGCGAAAACTTGTATTCCAGTTCACAACAACGGGATACATCGTTTTATATCGAAACTAGCCAAATTCACGAGCAACGATTTTACAAGTCGTCGAACAGTATGCGAGAGAAAGGTATAAACTTTTTCTCTCAGAACTGCGCGAAAACTTGTATTCCGGCTCAAAACAATGGGATACATCATTTTAGATCGAAACTAGCAAAATTCACGAGCATCAATTTTACAAGTCGTCGAAGAGTAGACGAAAGAAAGGTGTAAATTTCTCCTCTCAGAACAGCACGAAAACTTGTATTCTGGCTCTAAACAACGGGATACATCGTTTCAGATCGAAACTAGCAAGATTCACGAGTATCGATTTTACAAGCAGTCGAAGAGTAGACGAGAGAAAGGTGTAAACTATTTCTCTCAGAACTGCGCGAAAACTTGTATTCCGGCTCAAAACAACGGGATACATCGTTTTAGATCGAAACTAGCAAAATTCACGAGCATCGATTTACAAGTCGTCGAACAGTAGACGAGAGAAAGGTATAAACTTTTTCGCTCAGAACCTCGCGAAAACTTGTATTCCGGCTCAAAACAACGGGATACATCGCTTTAGATTGAAACTAGCAAGATTCACGAGTATCGATTTTACAAGCAGTCGAAGAGTAGACGAGAGAAAGGTGTAAACTATTTCTCTCGGAACTGCTCGAAAACTTGTATTCCGGCTCAAAACAACGGGATACATCGTTTTAGATCGAAACTAGCAAGATTCACGAGTATCGATTATACAAGCAGTCGAAGAGTAGACGAGAGAAAGGTGTAAACGTTTTCGCTCAGAACTGCGCGAAAACTTGTATTCCGGCTCTAAACAACGGGATACGACGTTTTAGATCGAAACTAGCAAGATTCACGAGTATCGATTTTACAAGTCGTCGAAGAGTAGACGAGAGAAAGGTGTAAACTTTTTCTCTCAGAACTGCGCGAAAACTTGTATTCCGGCTCTAAACAACGGGATACATCGTTTTAGATCGAAACTAGCAAAATTCACGAGCATCGATTTTACAAGTCGTCGAAGAGTAGACGATAAAAGGTGTCAGCTATTTCTCTCAGAACTGCGCGAAAACTTGTATTCCTGCTCTAAACAACGGGATACATCGTTTTAGATTGAAACTAGCAAGATTCACGAGTATCGATTTTACAAGCAGTCGAAGAGTAGACGAGAGAAAGGTGTAAACTATTTCTCTCAGAACTGCGCGAAAACTTGTATTCCGGCTCTAAACAACGGGATACAACGTTTTAGATCGAAACTAGCAAGATTCACGAGTATCGATTTTACAAGCAGTCGAAGAGTAGACGAGAGAAAGATGTTAACTATTTCTCTCAGAACTGCGCGAAAACTTGTATTCCGGTTCACAACAACGGGATACATCGTTTTAGATCGAAACTAGCCAAATTCACGAGCATCGATTTTACAAGTCGTCGAACAGTATGCGAGAGAAAGGTATTAACTTTTTCTCTCAGAACTGCGCGAAAACTTGTATTCCGGCTCAAAACAATGGGATACATCATTTTAGATCGAAACTAGCAAAATTCACGAGCATCAATTTTACAAGTCGTCGAAGAGTAGACGAAAGAAAGGTGTAAATTTTTCCTCTCAGAACAGCACGAAAACTTGTATTCTGGCTCTAAACAACGGGATACATCGTTTCAGATCGAAACTAGCAAGATTCACGAGTATCGATTTTACAAGCAGTCGAAGAGTAGACGAGAGAAAGATGTAAACTATTTCTCTCAGAACTGCGCGAAAACTTGTATTCCGGCTCAAAACAACGGGATACATCGTTTTAGATCGAAACTAGCAAAATTCACGAGCATCGATTTACAAGTCGTCGAACAGTAGACGAGAGAAAGGTATAAACTTTTTCGCTCAGAACCTCGCGAAAACTTGTATTCCGGCTCAAAACAACGGGATACATCGCTTTAGATTGAAACTAGCAAGATTCACGAGCATCGATTTTACAAGTCGTGGAAGAGTAGACAATAGAAAGGTGTAAATTTTGCTCTCAGAACTGCGCGAAAACTTGTATTCCGGCTCTAAACAACGGGATACATCGTTTTAGATCGAAACTTGCAAGATTCACGAGTATCGATTTTACAAGCAGTCGAAGAGTAGACGAGAGAAAGGCGTAAACTATTTCTCTCGGAACTGCTCGAAAACTTGTATTCCGGCTCAAAACAACGGGATACATCGTTTTAGATCGAAACTAGCAAGATTCACGAGTATCGATTATACAAGCAGTCGAAGAGTAGACGAGAGAAAGGTGTAAACCTTTTCGCTCAGAACTGCGCGAAAACTTGTATTCCGGCTCTAAACAACGGGATACAACGTTTTAGATCGAAACTAGCAAGATTCACGAGCATCGATTTTACAAGTCGTCGAAGAGTAGACGAGAGAAAGGTGTAAACTTTTTCTCTCAGAACTGCGCGAAAACTTGTATTCCGGCTCTAAACAACGGGATACATCGTTTTAGATCGAAACTAGCAAAATTCACGAGCATCGATTTTACAAGTCGTCGAAGAGTAGACGATAAAAGGTGTGAGCTATTTCTCTCAGAACTGCGCGAAAACTTGTATTCCGGCTCTAAACAACGGGACACATCGTTTTAGATCGAAACTAGCAAGATTCACGAGTATCGATTTTAAAAGCAGTCGAAGAGCAGACGAGAGAAAGGTGTAAACTTTTTCGCTCAGAACTGCGCGAAAACTTGTATTCCGGCTCTAAACAACGGGATACAACGTTTTAGATCGAAACAAGCAAGATTCACGAGCATCGATTTTAGAAGTCGTCGAAGAGTAGACGAGAGAAAGGTATAAACTTTTTCTCTCAGAACGGCGCGAAAACTTGTATTCCGGCTCAAAACAATGAGATACATCGTTTTAGATCGAAACTAGCAAAATTCACGAGCATCAATTTTACATGTCGTCGAAGAGTAGACGAAAGAAAGGTGTAAAGTTTTCCTCTCAGAACAGCACGAAAACTTGTATTCCGGCTCTAAACAACAGGATACATTGTTTTAGATCGAAACTAGCAAGATTCACGAACATCGATTTTACAAGTCGTCGAAGAGTAGACGATAGAAAGGTGTAAACTATTTCTATCAGAACTGCGCGAAAACTTGTATTCCGGCTCTAAACAACGGGATACATCGTTTTAGATCGAAACTAGCAAGATTCACGAGTATCGATTTTACAAGCAGTCGAAGAGTATACGAGAGAAAGGTGTAAACTATTTCTCTCAGAACTGCGCGAAAACTTGTATTCCGGCTCTAAACAACGGGATACAACGTTTTAGATCGAAACTAGCAAGATTCATGAGTATCAATTTTACAAGCAGTCGAAGAGTAGACGTGAGAAAGGTGTTAACTATTTCTCTCAGAACTGCGCGAAAACTTGTATTCCGGCTCAAAACAACGGGATACATCGTTTTAGATCGAAACTAGCAAAATTCAAGAGCATCGATTTACAAGTCGTCGAACAGTAGACGAGAAAAAGGTATAAACTTTTTCGCTCAGAACCTCGCGAAAACTTGTATTCCGGCTCAAAACAACGGGATACATCGCTTTAGATTGAAACTAGCAAGATTCACGAGCATCGATTTTACAAGTCGTCGAAGAGTAGACGATAGAAAGGTGTAAACTTTTGCTCTCAGAACTGCGCGAAAACTTGTATTCCGGCTCTAAACAACGGGATACATCGTTTCAGATCGAAACTAGCAAGATTCACGAGTATCGATTTTACAAGCAGTCGAAGAGTAGACGAGAGAAAGGTGTAAACTATTTCTCTCAGAATTGCGCGAAAACTTGTATTCCGGCTCAAAACAACGGGATACATCGTTTTAGATCGAAACTAGCAAAATTCACGAGCATCGATTTACAAGTCGTCGAACAGTAGACGAGAGAAAGGTATAAACTTTTTCGCTCAGAACCTCGCGAAAACTTGTATTCCGGCTCAAAACAACGGGATACATCGCTTTAGATTGAAACTAGCAAGATTCACGAGCATCGATTTTACAAGTCGTCGAAGAGTAGACGAGAGAAAGGTGTAAACTTTTGCTCTCAGAACTGCGCGAAAACTTGTATTCCGGCTCTAAACAACGGGATACATCGTTTTAGATCGAAACTAGCAAGATTCACGAGTATCGATTTTACAAGCAGTCGAAGAGTAGACAAGAGAAAGGTGTAAACTATTTCTCTCGGAACTGCTCGAAAACTTGTATTCCGGCTCAAAACAACGGGATACATCGTTTTAGATCGAAACTAGCAAGATTCACGAGTATCGATTATACAAGCAGTCGAAGAGTAGACGAGAGAAAGGTGTAAACCTTTTCGCTCAGAACTGCGCGAAAACTTGTATTCCGGCTCTAAACAACGGGATACAACGTTTTAGATCGAAACTAGCAAAATTCAAGAGCATCGATTTACAAGTCGTCGAACAGTAGACGAGAAAAAGGTATAAACTTTTTCGCTCAGAACCTCGCGAAAACTTGTATTCCGGCTCAAAACAACGGGATACATCGCTTTAGATTGAAACTAGCAAGCTTCACGAGCATCGATTTTACAAGTCGTCGAAGAGTAGACGATAGAAAGGTGTACACTTTTGTTCTCAGAACTGCGCGAAAACTTGTATTCCGGCTCTAAACAACGGGATACATCGTTTCAGATCGAAACTAGCAAGATTCACGAGTATCGATTTTACAAGCAGTCGAAGAGTAGACGAGAGAAAGGTGAAAACTATTTCTCTCAGAATTGCGCGAAAACTTGTATTCCGGCTCAAAACAACGGGATACATCGTTTTAGATCGAAACTAGCAAAATTCACGAGCATCGATTTACAAGTCGTCGAACAGTAGACGAGAGAAAGGTATAAACTTTTTCGCTCAGAACCTCGCGAAAACTTGTATTCCGGCTCAAAACAACGGGATACATCGTTTTAGATCGAAACTAGCAAGATTCACGAGTATCGATTTTACAAGCAGTCGAAGAGTAGACAAGAGAAAGGTGTAAACTATTTCTCTCGGAACTGCTCGAAAACTTGTATTCCGGCTCAAAACAACGGGATACATCGTTTTAGATCGAAACTAGCAAGATTCACGAGTATCGATTATACAAGCAGTCGAAGAGTTGACGAGAGAAAGGTGTAAACCTTTTCGCTCAGAACTGCGCGAAAACTTGTATTCCGGCTCTAAACAACGGGATACAACGTTTTAGATCGAAACTAGCAAGATTCACGAGTATCGATTTTACAAGTCGTCGAAGAGTAGACGAGAGAAAGGTGTAAACTTTTTCTCTCAGAACTGCGCGAAAACTTGTATTCCGGCTCTAAACAACGGGATACATCGTTTTAGATCGAAACTAGCAAAATTCACGAGCATCGATTTTACAAGTCGTCGAAGAGTAGACGAAAGAAAGGTGTAAATTTTTCCTCTCAGAACAGCACGAAAACTTGTATTCTGGCTCTAAACAACGGGATACATCGTTTCAGATCGAAACTAGCAAGATTCACGAGTATCGATTTTACAAGCAGTCGAAGAGTAGACGATAAAAGGTGTGAGCTATTTCTCTCAGAACTGCGCGAAAACTTGTATTCCGGCTCAAAACAACGTGATACATCGTTTTAGATCGAAAGTAGCAAAATTCACGAGCATCGATTTTACAAGTCGTCGAAGAGTAGACGAGAAAAAGGTGTAAACTTTTGCTCTCAGAACTGCGCGAAAACTTGTATTCCGGCTCAAAACAACGGGATACATCGTTTTAGATCGAAAGTAGCAAAATTCACGAGCATCGATTTTACAAGTCGTCGAAGAGTAGACGAGAAAAAGGTGTAAACTTTTGCTCTCAGAACTGCGCGAAAACTTGTATTCCGGCTCTAAACAACGGGATACATCGTTTTAGATCGAAACTAGCAAGATTCACGAGTATAGATTTTACAAGCAGTCGAAGAGTAGACGAGAGAAAGGTGTAAACTATTTCTCTCGGAACTGCTCGAAAACTTGTATTCCGGCTCAAAACAACGGGATACATCGTTTTAGATCGGAACTAGCAAGATTCACGAGTATCGATTATACAAGCAGTCGAAGAGTAGACGAGAGAAAGGTGTAAACCTTTTCGCTCAGAACTGCGCGAAAACTTGTATTCCGGCTCTAAACAACGGGATACAACGTTTTAGATCGAAACTAGCAAGATTCACGAGTATCGATTTTACAAGTCGTCGAAGAGTAGACGAGAGAAAGGTGTAAACTTTTTCTCTCAGAACTGCGCGAAAACTTGTATTCCGGCTCTAAACAACGGGATACATCGTTTTAGATCGAAACTAGCAAAATTCACGAGCATCGATTTTACAAGTCGTCGAAGAGTAGACGATAAAAGGTGTGAGCTATTTCTCTCAGAACTGCGCGAAAACTTGTATTCCGGCTCTAAACAACGGGATACATCGTTTTAGATCGAAACTAGCAAGATTCACGAGTATCGATTTTAAAAGCAGTCGAAGAGCAGACGAGAGAAAGGTGTAAACTTTTTCGCTCAGAACTGCGCGAAAACTTGTATTCCGGCTCTAAACAACGGGATACATCGTTTTAGATCGAAACTAGCAAGATTCACGAGTATCGATTTTAAAAGCAGTCGAAGAGCAGACGAGAGAAAGGTGTAAACTTTTTTCTCTCAGAACTGCGCGAAAACTTGTATTCCGGCTCAAAACAACGGAATACATCGTTTTAGATCTAAACTATCAAGATTCACGAGCATCGATTTTACAAGTCGTCGAAGAGTAGACGATAGAAAGGTGTAAACTTTTTCTCTCAAAACTGCGCAAAAACTTGTATTCCGGCTCAAAACAATGGGATACATTGTTTTAGATCGAAACTAGCAAGATTCACGAACATCGATTTTACAAGTCGTCGAAGAGTAGACGATAGAAAGGTGTAAACTATTTCTATCAGAACTGCGCGAAAACTTGTATTCCGGCTCTAAACAACGGGATACATCGTTTTAGATCGAAACTAGCAAGATTCACGAGTATCGATTTTACAAGCAGTCGAAGAGTATACGAGAGAAAGGTATAAACTTTTTCTCACAGAACTGCGCGAAAACTTGTATTCCGGCTCAAAACAATGGGATACATCATTTTAGATCGAAACTAGCAAAATTCACGAGCATCAATTTACAAGTCGTCGAAGAGTAGACGAAAGAAAGGTGTAAATTTTTCCTCTCAGAACAGCACGAAAACTTGTATTCTGGCTCTAAACAACGGGATACATCGTTTTAGATCGAAACTAGCAAAATTCACGAGCATCGATTTTACAAGTCGTCGAAGAGTAGACGATAAAAGGTGTGAGCTATTTCTCTCAGAACTGCACGAAAACTTGTATTCCGGCTCTAAACAACGGGATACATCGTTTTAGATTGAAACTAGCAAGATTCACGAGTATCGATTTTACAGGCAGTCGAAGAGTAGACGAGAGAAAGGTGTAAACTATTTCTCTCAGAACTGCGCGAAAACTTGTATTCCGGCTCTAAACAACGGGATACATCGTTTTAGATCGAAACTAGCAAAATTCACGAGCATCGATTTTACAAGTCGTCGAAGAGTAGACGAAAGAAAGGTGTAAATTTTTCCTCTCAGAACAGCACGAAAACTTGTATTCTGGCTCTAAACAACGGGATACATCGTTTCAGATCGAAACTAGCAAGATTCACGAGTATCGATTTTACAAGCATCGAAGAGTAGACGATAAAAGGTGTGAGCTATTTCTCTCAGAACTGCGCGAAAACTTGTATTCCGGCTCAAAACAACGGGATACATCGTTTTAGATCGAAAGTAGCAAAATTCACGAGCATCGATTTTACAAGTCGTCGAAGAGTAGACGAGAAAAAGGTGTAAACTTTTGCTCTCAGAACTGCGCGAAAACTTGTATTCCGGCTCAAAACAACGGGATACATCGTTTTAGATCGAAAGTAGCAAAATTCACGAGCATCGATTTTACAAGTCGTCGAAGAGTAGACGAGAAAAAGGTGTAAACTTTTGCTCTCAGAACTGCGCGAAAACTTGTATTCCGGCTCTAAACAACGGGATACATCGTTTTAGATCGAAACTAGCAAGATTCACGAGTATAGATTTTACAAGCAGTCGAAGAGTAGACGAGAGAAAGGTGTAAACTATTTCTCTCGGAACTGCTCGAAAACTTGTATTCTGGCTCAAAACAACGGGATACATCGTTTTAGATCGGAACTAGCAAGATTCACGAGTATCGATTATACAAGCAGTCGAAGAGTAGACGAGAGAAAGGTGTAAACCTTTTCGCTCAGAACTGCGCGAAAACTTGTATTCCGGCTCTAAACAACGGGATACAACGTTTTAGATCGAAACTAGCAAGATTCACGAGTATCGATTTTACAAGTCGTCGAAGAGTAGACGAGAGAAAGGTGTAAACTTTTTCTCTCAGAACTGCGCGAAAACTTGTATTCCGGCTCTAAACAACGGGATACATCGTTTTAGATCGAAACTAGCAAAATTCACGAGCATCGATTTTACAAGTCGTCGAAGAGTAGACGATAAAAGGTGTGAGCTATTTCTCTCAGAACTGCGCGAAAACTTGTATTCCGGCTCTAAACAACGGGATACATCGTTTTAGATCGAAACTAGCAAGATTCACGAGTATCGATTTTAAAAGCAGTCGAAGAGCAGACGAGAGAAAGGTGTAAACTTTTTCGCTCAGAACTGCGCGAAAACTTGTATTCCGGCTCTAAACAACGGGATACATCGTTTTAGATCGAAACTAGCAAGATTCACGAGTATCGATTTTAAAAGCAGTCGAAGAGCAGACGAGAGAAAGGTGTAAACTTTTTCTCTCAGAACTGCGCGAAAACTTGTATTCCGGCTCAAAACAACGGAATACATCGTTTTAGATCTAAACTATCAAGATTCACGAGCATCGATTTTACAAGTCGTCGAAGAGTAGACGATAGAAAGGTGTAAACTTTTTCTCTCAAAACTGCGCAAAAACTTGTATTCCGGCTCAAAACAATGGGATACATTGTTTTAGATCGAAACTAGCAAGATTCACGAACATCGATTTTACAAGTCGTCGAAGAGTAGACGATAGAAAGGTGTAAACTATTTCTATCAGAACTGCGCGAAAACTTGTATTCCGGCTCTAAACAACGGGATACATCGTTTTAGATCGAAACTAGCAAGATTCACGAGTATCGATTTTACAAGCAGTCGAAGAGTATACGAGAGAAAGGTATAAACTTTTTCTCTCAGAACTGCGCGAAAACTTGTATTCCGGCTCAAAACAATGGGATACATCATTTTAGATCGAAACTAGCAAAATTCACGAGCATCAATTTTACAAGTCGTCGAAGAGTAGACGAAAGAAAGGTGTAAATTTTTCCTCTCAGAACAGCACGAAAACTTGTATTCTGGCTCTAAACAACGGGATACATCGTTTCAGATCGAAACTAGCAAGATTCACGAGTATCGATTTTACAAGCAGTCGAAGAGTAGACGAGA
This sequence comes from Amblyomma americanum, assembly GCF_052857255.1. NCBI lineage: Eukaryota > Metazoa > Arthropoda > Arachnida > Ixodida > Ixodidae > Amblyomma > Amblyomma americanum. Next base: position 37,151 of record NW_027526674.1, on the reverse strand, counting down.
GAAAGGTGCAAACTATTTCTCTCAGAACTGCGCGAAAACTTGCATTCCGTCTCAAACAACGGGATACATCGTTTTAGATCGAAAGTAGCAAAATTCACGAGCATCGATTTTACAAGTCGTCGAAGAGTAGACGAGAAAAAGGTGTAAACTTTTGCTCTCAGAACTGCGCGAAAACTTGTATTCCGGCTCTAAACAACGGGATACATCGTTTTAGATCGAAACTAGCAAGATTCACGAGTATAGATTTTACAAGCAGTCGAAGAGTAGACGAGAGAAAGGTGTAAACCTTTTCGCTCAGAACTGCGCGAAAACTTGTATTCCGGCTCTAAACAACGGGATACAACGTTTTAGATCGAAACTAGCAAGATTCACGAGTATCGATTTTACAAGTCGTCGAAGAGTAGACGAGAGAAAGGTGTAAACTTTTTCTCTCAGAACTGCGCGAAAACTTGTATTCCGGCTCTAAACAACGGTATACATCGTTTTAGATCGAAACTAGCAAAATTCACGAGCATCGATTTTACAAGTCGTCGAAGAGTAGACGATAAAAGGTGTGAGCTATTCTCTCAGAACTGCGCGAAAACTTGTATTCCGGCTCTAAACAACGGGATACATCGTTTTAGATCGAAACTAGCAAGATTCACGAGTATCGATTTTAAAAGCAGTCGAAGAGCAGACGAGAGAAAGGTGTAAACTTTTTCGCTCAGAACTGCGCGAAAACTTGTATTCCGGCTCTAAACAACGGGATACATCGTTTTAGATCGAAACTAGCAAGATTCACGAGTATCGATTTTAAAAGCAGTCGAAGAGCAGACGAGAGAAAGGTGTAAACTTTTTCTCTTAGAACTGCGCGAAAACTTGTATTCCGGCTCAAAACAACGGAATACATCGTTTTAGATCTAAACTATCAAGATTCACGAGCATCGATTTTACAAGTCGTCGAAGAGTAGACGATAGAAAGGTGTAAACTTTTTCTCTCAAAACTGCGCAAAAACTTGTATTCCGGCTCAAAACAATGGGATACATTGTTTTAGATCGAAACTAGCAAGATTCACGAACATCGATTTTACAAGTCGTCGAAGAGTAGACGATAGAAAGGTGTAAACTATTTCTATCAGAACTGCGCGAAAACTTGTATTCCGGCTCTAAACAACGGGATACATCGTTTTAGATCGAAACTAGCAAGATTCACGAGTATCGATTTTACAAGCAGTCGAAGAGTAGACGAAAGAAAGGTGTAAATTTTTCCTCTCAGAACAGCACGAAAACTTGTATTCTGGCTCTAAACAACGGGATACATCGTTTCAGATCGAAACTAGCAAGATTCACGAGTATCGATTTTACAAGCAGTCGAAGAGTAGACGAGAGAAAGGTGTAAACTATTTCTCTCAGAACTGCGCGAAAACTTGTATTCCGGCTCTAAACAACGGGATACAACGTTTTAGATCGAAACTAGCAAGATTCACGAGTATCGATTTTACAAGTCGTCGAAGAGTAGACGAGAGAAAGGTGTAAATTTTTCCTCTCAGAACAGCACGAAAACTTGTATTCTGGCTCTAAACAACGGGATACATCGTTTCAGATCGAAACTAGCAAGATTCACGAGTATCGATTTTACAAGCAGTCGAAGAGTAGACGAGAGAAAGGTGTAAACTATTTCTCTCAGAACTGCGCGAAAACTTGTATTCCGGCTCAAAACAACGGGATACATCGTTTTAGATCGAAACTAGCAAAATTCACGAGCATCGATTTACAAGTCGTCGAACAGTAGACGAGAGAAAGGTATAAACTTTTTCGCTCAGAACCTCGCGAAAACTTGTATTCTGGCTCAAAACAACGGGATACATCGCTTTAGATTGAAACTAGCAAGATTCACGAGCATCGATTTTACAAGCAGTCGAAGAGTAGACGAGAGAAAGGTGTAAACTATTTCTCTCGGAACTGCTCGAAAACTTGTATTCCGGCTCAAAACAACGGAATACATCGTTTTAGATCGAAACTAGCAAGATTCACGAGTATCGATTATACAAGCAGTCGAAGAGTAGACGAGAGAAAGGTGTAAACCTTTTCGCTCAGAACTGCGCGAAAACTTGTATTCCGGCTCTAAACAACGGGATACAACGTTTTAGATCGAAACTAGCAAGATTCACGAGTATCGATTTTACAAGTCGTCGAAGAGTAGACGAGAGAAAGGTGTAAACTTTTTCTCTCAGAACTGCGCGAAAACTTGTATTCCGGCTCTAAACAACGGGATACATCGTTTTAGATCGAAACTAGCAAAATTCACGAGCATCGATTTTACAAGTCGTCGAAGAGTAGACGATAAAAGGTGTGAGCTATTTCTCTCAGAACTGCGCGAAAACTTGTATTCCGGCTCTAAACAACGGGATACATCGTTTTAGATCGAAACTAGCAAGATTCACGAGTATCGATTTTAAAAGCAGTCGAAGAGCAGACGAGAGAAAGGTGTAAACTTTTTCGCTCAGAACTGCGCGAAAACTTGTATTCCGGCTCTAAACAACGGGATACAACGTTTTAGATCGAAACAAGCAAGATTCACGAGCATAGATTTTAGAAGTCGTCGAAGAGTAGACGATAGAAAGGTGTAAACTATTTCTATCAGAACTGCGCGAAAACTTGTATTCCGGCTCTAAACAACGGGATACATCGTTTTAGATCGAAACTAGCAAGATTCACGAGTATCGATTTTACAAGCAGTCGAAGAGTATACGAGAGAAAGGTGTAAACTATTTCTCTCAGAACTGCGCGAAAACTTGTATTCCGGCTCTAAACAACGGGATACAACGTTTTAGATCGAAACTAGCAAGATTCACGAGTATCAATTTTACAAGCAGTCGAAGAGTAGACGAGAGAAAGGTGTTAACTATTTCTCTCAGAACTGCGCGAAAACTTGTATTCCGGTTCACAACAACGGGATACATCGTTTCAGATCGAAACTAGCCAAATTCACGAGCATCGATTTTACAAGTCGTCGAAGAGTATGCGAGAGAAAGGTATAAACTTTTTCTCTCAGAACTGCGCGAAAACTTGTATTCCGGCTCTAAACAACGGGATACAACGTTTTAGATCGAAACTAGCAAGATTCACGAGTATCGATTTTACAAGTCGTCGAAGAGTAGACGAGAGAAAGGTGTAAACTTTTTCTCTCAGAACTGCGCGAAAACTTGTATTCCGGCTCTAAACAACGGGATACATCGTTTTAGATCGAAACTAGCAATATTCACGAGCATCGATTTTACAAGTCGTCGAAGAGTAGACGATAAAAGGTGTGAGCTATTTCTCTCAGAACTGCGCGAAAACTTGTATTCCGGCTCTAAACAACGGGATACATCGTTTTAGATCGAAACTAGCAAGATTCACGAGTATCGATTTAAAAGCAGTCGAAGAGCAGACGAGAGAAAGGTATAAACTTTTTCTCTCAGAACTGCGCGAAAACTTGTATTCCGGCTCAAAACAATGGGATACATTGTTTTAGATCGAAACTAGCAAGATTCACGAACATCGATTTTACACGTCGTCGAAGAGTAGACGATAGAAAGGTGTAAACTATTTCTATCAGAACTGCGCGAAAACTTGTATTCCGGCTCTAAACAACGGGATACATCGTTTTAGATCGAAACTAGCAAGATTCACGAGTATCGATTTTACAAGCAGTCGAAGAGTATACGAGAGAAAGGTGTAAACTATTTCTCTCAGAACTGCGCGAAAACTTGTATTCCGGCTCTAAACAACGGGATACAACGTTTTAGATCGAAACTAGCAAGATTCACGAGTATCAATTTTACAAGCAGTCGAAGAGTAGACGAGAGAAAGGTGTTAACTATTTCTCTCAGAACTGCGCGAAAACTTGTATTCCGGCTCTAAACAACGGGATACATCGTTTTAGATCGAAACTAGCAAGATTCACGAGTATCGATTTTACAAGCAGTCGAAGAGTATACGAGAGAAAGGTGTAAACTATTTCTCTCAGAACTGCGCGAAAACTTGTATTCCGGCTCTAAACAACGGGATACAACGTTTTAGATCGAAACTAGCAAGATTCACGAGTATCAATTTTACAAGCAGTCGAAGAGTAGACGAGAGAAAGGTGTTAACTATTTCTCTCAGAACTGCGCGAAAACTTGTATTCCGGTTCACAACAACGGGATACATCGTTTAGATCGAAACTAGCCAAATTCACGAGCATCGATTTTACAAGTCGTCGAAGAGTATGCGAGAGAAAGGTATAAACTTTTTCTCTCAGAACTGCGCGAAAACTTGTATTCCGGCTCTAAACAACGGGATACAACGTTTTAGATCGAAACTAGCAAGATTCACGAGTATCGATTTTACAAGTCGTCGAAGAGTAGACGAGAGAAAGGTGTAAACTTTTTCTCTCAGAACTGCGCGAAAACTTGTATTCCGGCTCTAAACAACGGGATACATCGTTTTAGATCGAAACTAGCAAAATTCACGAGCATCGATTTTACAAGTCGTCGAAGAGTAGACGATAAAAGGTGTGAGCTATTTCTCTCAGAACTGCGCGAAAACTTGTATTCCGGCTCTAAACAACGGGATACATCGTTTTAGATCGAAACTAGCAAGATTCACGAGTATCGATTTTAAAAGCAGTCGAAGAGCAGACGAGAGAAAGGTATAAACTTTTTCTCTCAGAACTGCGCGAAAACTTGTATTCCGGCTCAAAACAATGGGATACATTGTTTTAGATCGAAACTAGCAAGATTCACGAACATCGATTTTACAAGTCGTCGAAGAGTAGACGATAGAAAGGTGTAAACTATTTCTATCAGAACTGCGCGAAAACTTGTATTCCGGCTCTAAACAACGGGATACATCGTTTTAGATCGAAACTAGCAAGATTCACGAGTATCGATTTTACAAGCAGTCGAAGAGTATACGAGAGAAAGGTGTAAACTATTTCTCTCAGAACTGCGCGAAAACTTGTATTCCGGCTCTAAACAACGGGATACAACGTTTTAGATCGAAACTAGCAAGATTCACGAGTATCAATTTTACAAGCAGTCGAAGAGTAGACGAGAGAAAGGTGTTAACTATTTCTCTCAGAACTGCGCGAAAACTTGTATTCCGGTTCACAACAACGGGATACATCGTTTTAGATCGAAACTAGCCAAATTCACGAGCATCGATTTTACAAGTCGTCGAACAGTATGCGAGAGAAAGGTATAAACTTTTTCTCTCAGAACTGCGCGAAAACTTGTATTCCGGCTCAAAACAATGGGATACATCATTTTAGATCGAAACTAGCAAAATTCACGAGCATCAATTTTACAAGTCGTCGAAGAGTAGACGAAAGAAAGGTGTAAATTTTTCCTCTCAGAACAGCACGAAAACTTGTATTCCGGCTCTAAACAACGGGATACATCGTTTTAGATTGAAACTAGCAAAATTCACGAGCATCAATTTTACAAGTCGTCGAAGAGTAGACGAAAGAAAGGTGTAAATTTTTCCTCTCAGAACAGCACGAAAACTTGTATTCCGGCTCTAAACAACGGGATACATCGTTTTAGATCGAAACTAGCAAGATTCACGAGTATCGATTTTACAAGCAGTCGAAGAGTAGACGAGAGAAAGGTGTAAACTATTTCTCTCAGAACTGCGCGAAAACTTGTATTCCGGCTCAAAACAACGGGATACATCGTTTTAGATCGAAACTAGCAAAATTCAAGAGCATCGATTTACAAGTCGTCGAACAGTAGACGAGAAAAAGGTATAAACTTTTTCGCTCAGAACCTCGCGAAAACTTGTATTCCGGCTCAAAACAACGGGATACATCGCTTTAGATTGAAACTAGCAAGATTCACGAGCATCGATTTTACAAGTCGTCGAAGAGTAGACGATAGAAAGGTGTACACTTTTGCTCTCAGAACTGCGCGAAAACTTGTATTCCGGCTCTAAACAACGGGATACATCGTTTTAGATCGAAACTAGCAAGATTCACGAGTATCGATTTTACAAGCAGTCGAAGAGTAGACGAGAGAAAGGTGTAAACTATTCCTCTTGGAACTGCGCGAAAACTTGTATTCCGGCTCTAAACAACGGGATACATTGTTTTAGATTGAAACAAGCAAGATTCACGAGCATCGATTTTAGAAGTCGTCGAAGAGTAGACGAGAGAAAGGTATAAACTTTTTCTCTCAGAACGGCGCGAAAACTTGTATTCCGGCTCAAAACAATGAGATACATCGTTTTAGACCGAAACTAGCAAAATTCACGAGCATCAATTTTACATGTCGTCGAAGAGTAGACGAAAGAAAGGTGTAAAGTTTTCCTCTCAGAACAGCACGAAAACTTGTATTCCGGCTCTAAACAACAGGATACATTGTTTTAGATCGAAACTAGCAAGATTCACGAACATCGATTTTACAAGTCGTCGAAGAGTAGACGATAGAAAGGTGTAAACTATTTCTATCAGAACTGCGCGAAAACTTGCATTCCGGCTCTAAACAACGGGATACATCGTTTTAGATCGAAACTAGCAAGATTCACGAGTATCGATTTTACAAGCAGTCGAAGAGTATACGAGAGAAAGGTGTAAACTATTTCTCTCAGAACTGCGCGAAAACTTGTATTCCGGCTCTAAACAACGGGATACAACGTTTTAGATCGAAACTAGCAAGATTCACGAGTATCAATTTTACAAGCAGTCGAAGAGTAGACGAGAGAAAGGTGTTAACTATTTCTCTCAGAACTGCGCGAAAACTTGTATTCCGGTTCACAACAACGGGATACATCGTTTTAGATCGAAACTAGCCAAATTCACGAGCATCGATTTTACAAGTCGTCGAACAGTATGCGAGAGAAAGGTATAAACTTTTTCTCTCAGAACTGCGCGAAAACTTGTATTCCGGCTCAAAACAATGGGATACATCATTTTAGATCGAAACTAGCAAAATTCACGAGCATCAATTTTACAAGTCGTCGAAGAGTAGACGAAAGAAAGGTGTAAATATTTCCTCACAGAACAGCACGAAAACATGTATTCCGGCTCTAAACAACGGGATACATCGTTTTAGATCGAAACTAGCAAGATTCACGAGTATCGATTATACAAGCAGTCGAAGAGTAGACGAGAGAAAGGTGTAAACCTTTTCGCTCAGAACTGCGCGAAAACTTGTATTCCGGCTCTAAACAACGGGATACAACGTTTTAGATCGAAACTAGCAAGATTCACGAGTATCGATTTTACAAGTCGTCGAAGAGTAGACGAGAGAAAGGTGTAAACTTTTTCTCTCAGAACTGCGCGAAAACTTGTATTCCGGCTCTAAACAACGGGATACATCGTTTTAGATCGAAACTAGCAAAATTCACGAGCATCGATTTTACAAGCAGTCGAAGAGTATACGAGAGAAAGGTGTAAACTATTTCTCTCAGAACTGCGCGAAAACTTGTATTCCGGCTCTAAACAACGGGATACAACGTTTTAGATCGAAACTAGCAAGATTCACGAGTATCAATTTTACAAGCAGTCGAAGAGTAGACGAGAGAAAGGTGTTAACTATTTCTCTCAGAACTGCGCGAAAACTTGTATTCCGGTTCACAACAACGGGATACATCGCTTTAGATCGAAACTAGCCAAATTCACGAGCATCGATTTTACAAGTCGTCGAACAGTATGCGAGAGAAAGGTATAAACTTTTTCTCTCAGAACTGCGCGAAAACTTGTATTCCGGCTCTAAACAACGGGATACAACGTTTTAGATCGAAACTAGCAAGATTCACGAGTATCGATTTTACAAGTCGTCGAAGAGTAGACGAGAGAAAGGTGTAAACTTTTTCTCTCAGAACTGCGCGAAAACTTGTATTCCGGCTCTAAACAACGGGATACATCGTTTTAGATCGAAACTAGCAAAATTCACGAGCATCGATTTTACAAGTCGTCGAAGAGTAGACGATAAAATGTGTGAGCTATTTCTCTCAGAACTGCGCGAAAACTTGTATTCCGGCTCTAAACAACGGGATACATCGTTTTAGATCGAAACTAGCAAGATTCACGAGTATCGATTTTAAAAGCAGTCGAAGAGCAGACGAGAGAAAGGTATAAACTTTTTCTCTCAGAACTGCGCGAAAACTTGTATTCCGGCTCAAAACAATGGGATACATTGTTTTAGATCGAAACTAGCAAGATTCACGAACATCGATTTTACAAGTCGTCGAAGAGTAGACGATAGAAAGGTGTAAACTATTTCTATCAGAACTGCGCGAAAACTTGTATTCCGGCTCTAAACAACGGGATACATCGTTTTAGTTCGAAACTAGCAAGATTCACGAGTATCGATTTTACAAGCAGTCGAAGAGTATACGAGAGAAAGGTGTAAACTATTTCTCTCAGAACTGCGCGAAAACTTGTATTCCGGCTCTAAACAACGGGATACAACGTTTTAGATCGAAACTAGCAAGATTCACGAGTATCAATTTTACAAGCAGTCGAAGAGTAGACGAAAAAAAGGTGTAAATTTTTCCTCTCAGAACAGCACGAAAACTTGTATTCCGGCTCTAAACAACGGGATACATCGTTTTAGATCGAAACTAGCAAGATTCACGAGTATCGATTTTACAAGCAGTCGAAGAGTAGACGAGAGAAAGGTGTAAACTATTTCTCTCAGAACTTCGCGAAAACTTGTATTCCGGCTCCAAACAACGGGATACATCGTTTTAGATCGAAACTAGCAAAATTCAAGAGCATCGATTTACAAGTCGTCGAACAGTAGACGAGAAAAAGGTATAAACTTTTTCGCTCAGAACCTCGCGAAAACTTGTATTCCGGCTCAAAACAACGGGATACATCGCTTTAGATTGAAACTAGCAAGATTCACGAGCATCGATTTTACAAGTCGTCGAAGAGTAGACGATAGAAAGGTGTAAACTTTTGCTCTCAGAACTGCGCGAAAACTTGTATTCCGGCTCTAAACAACGGGATACATCGTTTTAGATCGAAACTAGCAAGATTCACGAGTATCGATTTTACAAGCAGTCGAAGAGTAGACGAGAGAAAGGTGTAAACTATTTCTCTTGGAACTGCGCGAAAACTTGTATTCCGGCTCTAAACAACGGGATACATTGTTTTAGATCGAAACAAGCAAGATTCACGAGCATCGATTTTAGAAATCGTCGAAGAGTAGACGAGAGAAAGGTATAAACTTTTTCTCTCAGAACGGCGCGAAAACTTGTATTCCGGCTCAAAACAATGAGATACATCGTTTTAGATCGAAACTAGCAAAATTCATGAGCATCAATTTTACATGTCGTCGAAGAGTAGACGAAAGAAAGGTGTAAAGTTTTCCTCTCAGAACAGCACGAAAACTTGTATTCCGGCTCTAAACAACAGGATACATTGTTTTAGATCGAAACTAGCAAGATTCACGAACATCGATTTTACAAGTCGTCGAAGAGTAGACGATAGAAAGGTGTAAACTATTTCTATCAGAACTGCGCGAAAACTTGTATTCCGGCTCTAAACAACGGGATACATCGTTTTAGATCGAAACTAGCAAGATTCACGAGTATCGATTTTACAAGCAGTCGAAGAGTATACGAGAGAAAGGTGTAAACTATTTCTCTCAGAACTGCGCGAAAACTTGTATTCCGGCTCTAAACAACGGGATACAACGTTTTAGATCGAAACTAGCAAGATTCACGAGTATCAATTTTACAAGCAGTCGAAGAGTAGACGAGAGAAAGGTGTTAACTATTTCTCTCAGAACTGCGCGAAAACTTGTATTCCGGTTCACAACAACGGGATACATCGTTTTAGATCGAAACTAGCCAAATTCACGAGCATCGATTTTACAAGTCGTCGAACAGTATGCGAGAGAAAGGTATAAACTTTTTCTCTCAGAACTGCGCGAAAACTTGTATTCCGGCTCAAAACAATGGGATACATCATTTTAGATCGAAACTAGCAAAATTCACGAGCATCAATTTTACAAGTCGTCGAAGAGTAGACGAAAGAAAGATGTAAATATTTCCTCACAGAACAGCACGAAAACATGTATTCCGGCTCTAAACAACGGGATACATCGTTTTAGATTGAAACTAGCAAAATTCACGAGCATCAATTTTACAAGTCGTCGAAGAGTAGACGAAAGAAAGGTGTAAATTTTTCCTCTCAGAACAGCACGAAAACTTGTATTCCGGCTCTAAACAACGGGATACATCGTTTTAGATCGAAACTAGCAAGATTCACGAGTATCGATTTTACAAGCAGTCGAAGAGTAGACGAGAGAAAGGTGTAAACTATTTCTCTCAGAACTGCGCGAAAACTTGTATTCCGGCTGAAAACAACGGGATACATCGTTTTAGATCGAAACTAGCAAAATTCACGAGCATCGATTTTACAAGTCGTCGAAGAGTAGACGATAGAAAGGTGTAAACTTTTGCTCTCAGAACTGCGCGAAAACTTGTATTCCGGCTCTAAACAACGAGATACATCGTTTCAGATCGAAACTAGCAAGATTCACGAGTATCGATTTTACAAGAAGTCGAAGAGTAGACGAGAGAAAGGTGTAAACTATTTCTCTCAGAATTGCGCGAAAACTTGTATTCCGGCTCAAAACAACGGGATACATCGTTTTAGATCGAAACTAGCAAAATTCACGAGCATCGATTTACAAGTCGTCGAACAGTAGACGAGAGAAGGTATAAACTTTTTCGCTCAGAACCTCGCGAAAACTTGTATTCCGGCTCAAAACAACGGGATACATCGCTTTAGATTGAAACTAGCAAGATTCACGAGCATCGATTTTACAAGTCGTCGAAGAGTAGACGAGAGAAAGGTGTAAACTTTTGCTCTCAGAACTGCGCGAAAACTTGTATTCCGGCTCTAAACAACGGGATACATCGTTTTAGATCGAAACTAGCAAGATTCACGAGTATCGATTTTACAAGCAGTCGAAGAGTAGACGAGAGAAAGGTGTAAACTATTTCTCTCGGAACTGCTCGAAAACTTGTATTCCGGCTCAAAACAACGGGATACATCGTTTTAGATCGAAACTAGCAAGATTCACGAGTATCGATTATACAAGCAGTCGAAGAGTAGACGAGAGAAAGGTGTAAACCTTTTCGCTCAGAACTGCGCGAAAACTTGTATTCCGGCTCTAAACAACGGGATACAACGTTTTAGATCGAACCTAGCAAGATTCACGAGTATCGATTTTACAAGTCGTCGAAGAGTAGACGAGAGAAAGGTGTAAACTTTTTCTCTCAGAACTGCGCGAAAACTTGTATTCCGGCTCTAAACAACGGGATACATCGTTTTAGATCGAAACTAGCAAAATTCAAGAGCATCGATTTACAAGTCGTCGAACAGTAGACGAGAAAAAGGTATAAACTTTTTCGCTCAGAACCTCGCGAAAACTTGTATTCCGGCTCAAAACAACGGGATACATCGCTTTAGATTGAAACTAGCAAGATTCACGAGCATCGATTTTACAAGTCGTCGAAGAGTAGACGATAGAAAGGTGTAAACTTTTGCTCTCAGAACTGCGCGAAAACTTGTATTCCGGCTCTAAACAACGGGATACATCGTTTCAGATCGAAACTAGCAAGATTCACGAGTATCAATTTTACAAGCAGTCGAAGAGTAGACGAGAGAAAGGTGTAAACTATTTCTCTCAGAATTGCGCGAAAACTTGTATTCCGGCTCAAAACAACGGGATACATCGTTTTAGATCGAAACTAGCAAAATTCACGAGCATCGATTTACAAGTCGTCGAAGAGTAGACGAGAGAAAGGTGTAAACTTTTGCTCTCAGAACTGCGCGAAAACTTGTATTCCGGCTCTAAACAACGGGATACATCGTTTTAGATCGAAACTAGCAAGATTCACGAGTATCGATTTTACAAGCAGTCGAAGAGTAGACGAGAGAAAGGTGTAAACTATTTCTCTCGGAACTGCTCGAAAACTTGTATTCCGGCTCAAAACAACGGGATACATCGTTTTAGATCGAAACTAGCAAGATTCACGAGTATCGATTATACAAGCAGTCGAAGAGTAGACGAGAGAAAGGTGTAAACCTTTTCGCTCAGAACTGCGCGAAAACTTGTATTCCGGCTCTAAACAACGGGATACAACGTTTTAGATATAAACTAGCAAGATTCACGAGTATCGATTTTACAAGTCGTCGAAGAGTAGACGAGAGAAAGGTGTAAACTTTTTCTCTCAGAACTGCGCGAAAACTTGTATTCCGGCTCTAAACAACGGGATACATCGTTTTAGATCGAAACTAGCAAAATTCACGAGCATCGATTTTACAAGCAGTCGAAGAGTATACGAGAGAAAGGTGTAAACTATTTCTCTCAGAACTGCGCGAAAACTTGTATTCCGGCTCTAAACAACGGGATACAACGTTTTAGATCGAAACTAGCAAGATTCACGAGTATCAATTTTACAAGCAGTCGAAGAGTAGACGAGAGAAAGGTGTTAACTATTTCTCTCAGAACTGCGCGAAAACTTGTATTCCGGTTCACAACAACGGGATACATCGTTTTAGATCGAAACTAGCCAAATTCACGAGCATCGATTTTACAAGTCGTCGAAGAGTAGACGAGAGAAAGGTGTAAACTTTTTCTCTCAGAACTGCGCGAAAACTTGTATTCCGGCTCTAAACAACGGGATACATCGTTTTAGATCGAAACTAGCAAAATTCACGAGCATCGATTTTACAAGTCGTCGAAGAGTAGACGATAAAAGGTGTGAGCTATTTCTCTCAGAACTGCGCGAAAACTTGTATTCCGGCTCTAAACAACGGGATACATCGTTTTAGATCGAAACTAGCAAGATTCACGAGTATCGATTTTAAAAGCAGTCGAAGAGCAGACGAGAGAAAGGTATACACTTTTTCTCTCAGAACTGCGCGAAAACTTGTATTCCGGCTCAAAACAATGGGATACATTGTTTTAGATCGAAACTAGCAAGATTCACGAACATCGATTTTACAAGTCGTCGAAGAGTAGACGATAGAAAGGTGTAAACTATTTCTATCAGAACTGCGCGAAAACTTGTATTCCGGCTCTAAACAACGGGATACATCGTTTTAGATCGAAACTAGCAAGATTCACGAGTATCGATTTACAAGTCGTCGAACAGTAGACGAGAAAAAGGTATAAACTTTTTCGCTCAGAACCTCGCGAAAACTTGTATTCCGGCTCAAAACAACGGGATACATCGCTTTAGATTGAAACTAGCAAGATTCACGAGCATCGATTTTACAAGTCGTCGAAGAGTAGACGATAGAAAGGTGTAAACTTTTGCTCTCAGAACTGCGCGAAAACTTGTATTCCGGCTCTAAACAACGGGATACATCGTTTTAGATCGAAACTAGCAAGATTCACGAGTATCGATTTTACAAGCAGTCGAAGAGTAGACGAGAGAAAGGTGTAAACTATTTCTCTTGGAACTGCGCGAAAACTTGTATTCCGGCTCTAAACAACGGGATACATTGTTTTAGATCGAAACAAGCAAGATTCACGAGCATCGATTTTAGAAATCGTCGAAGAGTAGACGAGAGAAAGGTATAAACTTTTTCTCTCAGAACGGCGCGAAAACTTGTATTCCGGCTCAAAACAATGAGATACATCGTTTTAGATCGAAACTAGCAAAATTCACGAGCATCAATTTTACATGTCGTCGAAGAGTAGACGAAAGAAAGGTGTAAAGTTTTCCTCTCAGAACAGCACGAAAACTTGTATTCCGGCTCTAAACAACAGGATACATTGTTTTAGATCGAAACTAGCAAGATTCACGAACATCGATTTTACAAGTCGTCGAAGAGTAGACGATAGAAAGGTGTAAACTATTTCTATCAGAACTGCGCGAAAACTTGTATTCCGGCTCTAAACAACGGGATACATCGTTTTAGATCGAAACTAGCAAGATTCACGAGTATCGATTTTACAAGCAGTCGAAGAGTATACGAGAGAAAGGTGTAAACTATTTCTCTCAGAACTGCGCGAAAACTTGTATTCCGGCTCTAAACAACGGGATACAACGTTTTAGATCGAAACTAGCAAGATTCACGAGTATCAATTTTACAAGCAGTCGAAGAGTAGACGAGAGAAAGGTGTTAACTATTTCTCTCAGAACTGCGCGAAAACTTGTATTCCGGTTCACAACATCGGGATACATCGTTTTAGATCGAAACTAGCCAAATTCACGAGCATCGATTTTACAAGTCGTCGAACAGTATGCGAGAGAAAGGTATAAACTTTTTCTCTCAGAACTGCGCGAAAACTTGTATTCCGGCTCAAAACAATGGGATACATCATTTTAGATCGAAACTAGCAAAATTCACGAGCATCAATTTTACAAGTCGTCGAAGAGTAGACGAAAGAAAGATGTAAATATTTTCTCACAGAACAGCACGAAAACATGTATTCCGGCTCTAAACAACGGGATACATCGTTTTAGGTTGAAACTAGCAAAATTCACGAGCATCAATTTTACAAGTCGTCGAAGAGTAGACGAAAGAAAGGTGTAAATTTTTCCTCTCAGAACAGCACGAAAACTTGTATTCCGGCTCTAAACAACGGGATACATCGTTTTAGATCGAAACTAGCAAGATTCACGAGTATCGATTTTACAAGCAGTCGAAGAGTAGACGAGAGAAAGGTGTAAACTATTTCTCTCAGAACTGCGCGAAAACTTGTATTCCGGCTCAAAACAACGGGATACATCGTTTTAGATCGAAACTAGCAAAATTCACGAGCATCGATTTTACAAGTCGTCGAAGAGTAGACGATAGAAAGGTGTAAACTTTTGCTCTCAGAACTGCGCGAAAACTTGTATTCCGGCTCTAAACAACGGGATACATCGTTTCAGATCGAAACTAGCAAGATTCACGAGTATCGATTTTACAAGCAGTCGAAGAGTAGACGAGAGAAAGGTGTAAACTATTTCTCTCAGAATTGCGCGAAAACTTGTATTCCGGCTCAAAACAACGGGATACATCGTTTTAGATCGAAACTAGCAAAATTCACGAGCATCGATTTACAAGTCGTCGAACAGTAGACGAGAGAAAGGTATAAACTTTTTCGCTCAGAACCTCGCGAAAACTTGTATTCCGGCTCAAAACAACGGGATACATCGCTTTAGATTGAAACTAGCAAGATTCACGAGCATCGATTTTACAAGTCGTCGAAGAGTAGCCGAGAGAAAGGTGTAAACTTTTGCTCTCAGAACTGCGCGAAAACTTGTATTCCGGCTCTAAACAACGGGATACATCGTTTTAGATCGAAACTAGCAAGATTCACGAGTATCGATTTTACAAGCAGTCGAAGAGTAGACGAGAGAAAGGTGTAAACCTTTTCGCTCAGAACTGCGCGAAAACTTGTATTCCGGCTCTAAACCACGGGATACAACGTTTTAGATCGAAACTAGCAAGATTCACGAGTATCGATTTTACAAGTCGTCGAAGAGTAGACGAGAGAAAGGTGTAAACTTTTTCTCTCAGAACTGCGCGAAAACTTGTATTCCGGCTCTAAACAACGGGATACATCGTTTTAGATCGAAACTAGCAAAATTCACGAGCATCAATTTTACATGTCGTCGAAGAGTAGACGAAAGAAAGGTGTAAAGTTTTCCTCTCAGAACAGCACGAAAACTTGTATTCCGGCTCTAAACAACAGGATACATTGTTTTAGATCGAAACTAGCAAGATTCACGAACATCGATTTTACAAGTCGTCGAAGAGTAGACGATAGAAAGGTGTAAACTATTTCTATCAGAACTGCGCGAAAACTTGTATTCCGGCTCTAAACAACGGGATACATCGTTTTAGATCGAAACTAGCAAGATTCACGAGTATCGATTTTACAAGCAGTCGAAGAGTATACGAGAGAAAGGTGTAAACTATTTCTCTCAGAACTGCGCGAAAACTTGTATTCCGGCTCTAAACAACGGGATACAACGTTTTAGATCGAAACTAGCAAGATTCACGAGTATCAATTTTACAAGCAGTCGAAGAGTAGACGAGAGAAAGATGTTAACTATTTCTCTCAGAACTGCGCGAAAACTTGTATTCCGGTTCACAACATCGGGATACATCGTTTTAGATCGAAACTAGCCAAATTCACGAGCATCGATTTTACAAGTCGTCGAACAGTATGCGAGAGAAAGGTATAAACTTTTTCTCTCAGAACTGCGCGAAAACTTGTATTCCGGCTCAAAACAATGGGATACATCATTTTAGATCGAAACTAGCAAAATTCACGAGCATCAATTTTACAAGTCGTCGAAGAGTAGACGAAAGAAAGATGTAAATATTTCCTCACAGAACAGCACGAAAACATGTATTCCGGCTCTAAACAACGGGATACATCGTTTTAGATTGAAACTAGCAAAATTCACGAGCATCAATTTTACAAGTCGTCGAAGAGTAGACGAAAGAAAGGTGTAAATTTTTCCTCTCAGAACAGCACGAAAACTTGTATTCCGGCTCTAAACAACGGGATACATCGTTTTAGATCGAAACTAGCAAGATTCACGAGTATCGATTTTACAAGCAGTCGAAGAGTAGACGAGAGAAAGGTGTAAACTATTTCTCTCAGAACTGCGCGAAAACTTGTATTCCGGCTCAAAACAACGGGATACATCGTTTTAGATCGAAACTAGCAAAATTCACGAGCATCGATTTTACAAGTCGTCGAAGAGTAGACGATAGAAAGGTGTAAACTTTTGCTCTCAGAACTGCGCGAAAACTTGTATTCCGGCTCTAAACAACGGGATACATCGTTTCAGATCGAAACTAGCAAGATTCACGAGTATCGATTTTACAAGCAGTCGAAGAGCAGACGAGAGAAAGGTGTAAACTATTTCTCTCAGAATTGCGCGAAAACTTGTATTCCGGCTCAAAACAACGGGATACATCGTTTTAGATCGAAACTAGCAAAATTCACGAGCATCGATTTACAAGTCGTCGAACAGTAGACGAGAGAAAGGTATAAACTTTTTCGCTCAGAACCTCGCGAAAACTTGTATTCCGGCTCAAAACAACGGGATACATCGCTTTAGATTGAAACTAGCAAGATTCACGAGCATCGATTTTACAAGTCGTCGAAGAGTAGCCGAGAGAAAGGTGTAAACTTTTGCTCTCAGAACTGCGCGAAAACTTGTATTCCGGCTCTAAACAACGGGATACATCGTTTTAGATCGAAACTAGCAAGATTCACGAGTATCGATTTTACAAGCAGTCGAAGAGTAGACGAGAGAAAGGTGTAAACCTTTTCGCTCAGAACTGCGCGAAAACTTGTATTCCGGCTCTAAACAACGGGATACAACGTTTTAGATCGAAACTAGCAAGATTCACGAGTATCGATTTTACAAGTCGTCGAAGAGTAGACGAGAGAAAGGTGTAAACTTTTTCTCTCAGAACTGCGCGAAAACTTGTATTCCGGCTCTAAACAACGGGATACATCGTTTTAGATCGAAACTAGCAAAATTCACGAGCATCGATTTTACAAGTCGTCGAAGAGTAGACGAAAGAAAGGTGTAAATTTTTCCTCTCAGAACAGCACGAAAACTTGTATTCTGGCTCTAAACAACGGGATACATCGTTTCAGATCGAAACTAGCAAGATTCACGAGTATCGATTTTACAAGCAGTCGAAGAGTAGACGATAAAAGGTGTGAGCTATTTCTCTCAGAACTGCGCGAAAACTTGTATTCCGGCTCAAAACAACGGGATACATCGTTTTAAAGCGATACTATCAAGATTCACGAGCATCGATTCTACAAGTCGTCGAAGAGTAGACGAGAGAAAGATGTAAACTTTTTCTCTCAGAACTGCGCGAAAACTTATATTCCGGCTCAAAACAACGGGATACATCGTTTTAGATCGAAACTAGCAAGATTCACGAGTATCAGTTTTACAAGTCGTCGAAGAGTAGACGAGAAAAAGGTGTAAACTTTTTCTCTCAGAACTGCGCGAAAACTTGTATTCCGGCTCAAAACAACGGGATACATCGTTTTAGATCGAAAGTAGCAAAATTCACGAGCATCGATTTTAAAAGTCGTCGAAGAGTAGACGAGAAAAAGGTGTAAACTTTTGCTCTCAGAACTGCGCGAAAACTTGTATTCCGGCTCTAAACAACGGGATACATCGTTTTAGATCGAAACTAGCAAGATTCACGAGTATCGATTTTACAAGCAGTCGAAGAGTAGACGAGAGAAAGGTGTAAACTATTTCTCTCGGAACTGCTCGAAAACTTGTATTCCGGCTCAAAACAACGGGATACATCGTTTTAGATCGAAACTAGCAAGATTCACGAGTATCGATTATACAAGCAGTCGAAGAGTAGACGAGAGAAAGGTGTAAACCTTTTCGCTCAGAACTGCGCGAAAACTTGTATTCCGGCTCTAAACAACGGGATACAACGTTTTAGATCGAAACTAGCAAGATTCACGAGTATCGATTTTACAAGTCGTCGAAGAGTAGACGAGAGAAAGGTGTAAACTTTTTCTCTCAGAACTGCGCGAGAACTTGTATTCCGGCTCTAAACAACGGGATACATCGTTTTAGATCGAAACTAGCAAAATTCACGAGCATCGATTTTACAAGTCGTCGAAGAGTAGACGATAAAAGGTGTGAGCTATTTCTCTCAGAACTGCGCGAAAACTTGTATTCCGGCTCTAAACAACGGGATACATCGTTTTAGATCGAAACTAGCAAGATTCACGAGTATCGATTTTAAAAGCAGTCGAAGAGCAGACGAGAGAAAGGTGTAAACTTTTTCGCTCAGAACTGCGCGAAAACTTGTATTCCGGCTCTAAACAACGGGATACAACGTTTTAGATCGAAACAAGCAAGATTCACGAGCATCGATTTTAGAAGTCGTCGAAGAGTAGACGAGAGAAAGGTATAAACTTTTTCTCTCAGAACTGCGCAAAAACTTGTATTCCGGCTCAAAACAATGGGATACATTGTTTTAGATCGAAACTAGCAAGATTCACGAACATCGATTTTACAAGTCGTCGAAGAGTAGACGATAGAAAGGTGTAAACTATTTCTATCAGAACTGCGCGAAAACTTGTATTCCGGCTCTAAACAACGGGATACATCGTTTTAGATCGAAACTAGCAAGATTCACGAGTATCGATTTTACAAGCAGTCGAAGAGTATACGAGAGAAAGGTATAAACTTTTTCTCTCAGAACTGCGCGAAAACTTGTATTCCGGCTCAAAACAATGGGATACATCATTTTAGATCGAAACTAGCAAAATTCACGAGCATCAATTTTACAAGTCGTCGAAGAGTAGACGAAAGAAAGGTGTAAATTTTTCCTCTCAGAACAGCACGAAAACTTGTATTCTGGCTCTAAACAACGGGATACATCGTTTCAGATCGAAACTAGCAAGATTCACGAGTATCGATTTTACAAGCAGTCGAAGAGTAGACGAGAGAAAGGTGTAAACTATTTCTCTCAGAACTGCGCGAAAACTTGTATTCCGGCTCAAAACAACGGGATACATCGTTTTAGATCGAAACTAGCAAAATTCACGAGCATCGATTTACAAGTCGTCGAACAGTACACGAGAGAAAGGTATAAACTTTTTCGCTCAGAACCTCGCGAAAACTTGTATTCCGGCTCAAAACAACGGGATACATCGCTTTAGATTGAAACTAGCAAGATTCACGAGCATCGATTTTACAAGTCGTGGAAGAGTAGACGATAGAAAGGTGTAAACTTTTGCTCTCAGAACTGCGCGAA
Source organism: Amblyomma americanum (assembly GCF_052857255.1). Taxonomy (NCBI): domain Eukaryota; kingdom Metazoa; phylum Arthropoda; class Arachnida; order Ixodida; family Ixodidae; genus Amblyomma; species Amblyomma americanum. The sequence continues at coordinate 17,410 of NW_027526674.1, read as the reverse complement.
AACTTGTATTCCGGCTCTAAACAACGGGATACATCGTTTTAGATCGAAACTAGCAAGATTCACGGGTATCGATTTTACAAGCAGTCGAAGAGTAGACGAGAGAAAGGTGTAAACTATTTCTCTCGGAACTGCTCGAAAACTTGTATTCCGGCTCAAAACAACGGAATACATCGTTTTAGATCGAAACTAGCAAGATTCACGAGTATCGATTATACAAGCATCGAAGAGTAGACGAGAGAAAGGTGTAAACCTTTTCGCTCAGAACTGCGCGAAAACTTGTATTCCGGCTCTAAACAACGGGATACAACGTTTTAGATCGAAACTAGCAAAATTCACGAGCATCGATTTTACAAGTCGTCGAAGAGTAGACGATAAAAGGTGTGAGCTATTTCTCTCAGAACTGCGCGAAAACTTGTATTCCGGCTCTAAACAACGGGATACATCGTTTTAGATCGAAACTAGCAAGATTCACGAGTATCGATTTTAAAAGCAGTCGAAGAGCAGACGAGAGAAAGGTGTAAACTTTTTCGCTCAGAACTGCGCGAAAACTTGTATTCCGGCTCTAAACAACGGGATACAACGTTTTAGATCGAAACAAGCAAGATTCACGAGCATCGATTTTAGAAGTCGTCGAAGAGTAGACGAGAGAAAGGTATAAACTTTTTCTCTCAGAACTGCGCGAAAACTTGTATTCCGGCTCAAAACAATGGGATACATTGTTTTAGATCGAAACTAGCAAGATTCACGAACATCGATTTTACAAGTCGTCGAAGAGTAGACGATAGAAAGGTGTAAACTATTTCTATCAGAACTGCGCGAAAACTTGTATTCCGGCTCTAAACAACGGGATACATCGTTTTAGATCGAAACTAGCAAGATTCACGAGTATCGATTTTACAAGCAGTCGAAGAGTATACGAGAGAAAGGTGTAAACTATTTCTCTGAGAACTGCGCGAAAACTTGTATTCCGGCTCTAAACAACGAGATACAACGTTTTAGATCGAAACTAGCAAGATTCACGAGTATCAATTTTACAAGCAGTCGAAGAGTAGACGAGAGAAAGGTGTTAACTATTTCTCTCAGAACTGCGCGAAAACTTGTATTCCGGTTCACAACAACGGGATACATCGTTTTAGTTCGAAACTAGCAAGATTCACGAGTATCGATTTTACAAGCAGTCGAAGAGTATGCGAGAGAAAGGTATAAACTTTTTCTCTCAGAACTGCGCGAAAACTTGTATTCCGGCTCAAAACAATGGGATACATCATTTTAGATCGAAACTAGCAAAATTCACGAGCATCAATTTTACAAGTCGTCGAAGAGTAGACGAAAGAAAGGTGTACATTTTTCCTCTCAGAACAGCACGAAAACTTGTATTCCGGCTCTAAACAACGGGATACATCGTTTTAGATCGAAACTAGCAAGATTCACGAGTATCGATTTTACAAGCAGTCGAAGAGTAGACGAGAGAAAGGTGTAAACTATTTCTCTCAGAACTGCGCGAAAACTTGTATTCCGGCACAAAACAACGGGATACATCGTTTTAGATTGAAACTAGAAAATTCAAGAGCATCGATTTACAAGTCGTCGAACAGTAGACGAGAAAAAGGTATAAACTTTTTCGCTCAGAACCTCGCGAAAACTTGTATTCCGGCTCAAAACAACGGGATAGATCGCTTTAGATTGAAACTAGCAAGATTCACGAGCATCGATTTTACAAGTCGTCGAAGAGTAGACGATAGAAAGGTGTAAACTTTTGCTCTCAGAACTGCGCGAAAACTTGTATTCCGGCTCTAAACAACGGGATACATCGTTTTAGATCGAAACTAGCAAGATTCACGAGTATCGATTTTACAAGCAGTCGAAGAGTAGACGAGAGAAAGGTGTAAACTATTTCTCTTGGAACTGCGCGAAAACTTGTATTCCGGCTCTAAACAACGGGATACATTGTTTTAGATCGAAACTAGCAAGATTCACGAACATCGATTTTACAAGTCGTCGAAGAGTAGACGATAGAAAGGTGTAAACTTTTTCTATCAGAACTGCGCGAAAACTTGTATTCCGGTTCAAAACAACGGGATACATCGTTTTAGATCGAAACTAGCCAAATTCACGAGCATCGATTTTACAAGTCGTCGAACAGTAGACGAGAGAAAGGTGTAAACTTTTTCGCTCAGAACTGCGCGAAAACTTGTATTCCGGCTCAAAACAACGGGATACATCGCTTTAGATTGAAACTTGCAAGATTCACGAGCATCGATTTTACAAGTCGTTGAAGAGTAGGCGATTGAAAGGTGTAAACTTTTCCTCTCAGAACTGCGCGAAAACTTGTATTCCGGCTCTAAACAACGGGATACATCGTTTTAGATCGAAACTAGCAAGATTCACGAGTATCGATTTTACAAGAAGTCGAAGAGTAGACGAGAGAAAGGTGTAAACTATTTCTCTCAGAACTGCGCGCAAACTTGTATTCCGGCTAAAAACAACAGGATACATCATTTTAGATCGAAACTAGCAAGATTCACGAGCATCGATTTTACAAATCGTCGAAGAGTAGACGAGAAAAAGCTGTATACTTTTTCTCTCAGAACTGCGCGAAAACTTGTATTCCGGCTCTAAACAACGGGATACATCGTTTTAGATCGAAACTAGCAAGATTCACGAGTATCGATTTTACAAGCAGTCGAAGAGTAGACGAGAGAAAGGTGTAAACTATTTCTCTTGGAACTGCGCGAAAACTTGTATTCCGGCACAAAACAACGGGATACATCGTTTTAGATTGAAACTAGAAAATTCAAGAGCATCGATTTACAAGTCGTCGAACAGTAGACGAGAAAAAGGTATAAACTTTTTCGCTCAGAACCTCGCGAAAACTTGTATTCCGGCTCAAAACAACGGGATAGATCGCTTTAGATTGAAACTAGCAAGATTCACGAGCATCGATTTTACAAGTCGTCGAAGAGTAGACGATAGAAAGGTGTAAACTTTTGCTCTCAGAACTGCGCGAAAACTTGTATTCCGGCTCTAAACAACGGGATACATCGTTTTAGATCGAAACTAGCAAGATTCACGAGTATCGATTTTACAAGCAGTCGAAGAGTAGACGAGAGAAAGGTGTAAACTATTTCTCTTGGAACTGCGCGAAAACTTGTATTCCGGCTCTAAACAACGGGATACATTGTTTTAGATCGAAACTAGCAAGATTCACGAACATCGATTTTACAAGTCGTCGAAGAGTAGACGATAGAAAGGTGTAAACTTTTTCTATCAGAACTGCGCGAAAACTTGTATTCCGGTTCAAAACAACGGGATACATCGTTTTAGATCGAAACTAGCCAAATTCACGAGCATCGATTTTACAAGTCGTCGAACAGTAGACGAGAGAAAGGTGTAAACTTTTTCGCTCAGAACTGCGCGAAAACTTGTATTCCGGCTCAAAACAACGGGATACATCGCTTTAGATTGAAACTTGCAAGATTCACGAGCATCGATTTTACAAGTCGTTGAAGAGTAGGCGATAGAAAGGTGTAAACTTTTCCTCTCAGAACTGCGCGAAAACTTGTATTCCGGCTCTAAACAACGGGATACATCGTTTTAGATCGAAACTAGCAAGATTCACGAGTATCGATTTTACAAGCAGTCGAAGAGTAGACGAGAGAAAGGTGTAAACTATTTCTCTCGGAACTGCTCGAAAACTTGTATTCCGGCTCAAAACAACGGAATACATCGTTTTAGATCGAAACTAGCAAGATTCACGAGTATCGATTATACAAGCATCGAAGAGTAGACGAGAGAAAGGTGTAAACCTTTTCGCTCAGAACTGCGCGAAAACTTGTATTCCGGCTCTAAACAACGGGATACAACGTTTTAGATCGAAACTAGCAAAATTCACGAGCATCGATTTTACAAGTCGTCGAAGAGTAGACGATAAAAGGTGTGAGCTATTTCTCTCAGAACTGCGCGAAAACTTGTATTCCGGCTCTAAACAACGGGATACATCGTTTTAGATCGAAACTAGCAAGATTCACGAGTATCGATTTTAAAAGCAGTCGAAGAGCAGACGAGAGAAAGGTGTAAACTTTTTCGCTCAGAACTGCGCGAAAACTTGTATTCCGGCTCTAAACAACGGGATACAACGTTTTAGATCGAAACAAGCAAGATTCACGAGCATCGATTTTAGAAGTCGTCGAAGAGTAGACGAGAGAAAGGTATAAACTTTTTCTCTCAGAACTGCGCGAAAACTTGTATTCCGGCTCAAAACAATGGGATACATTGTTTTAGATCGAAACTAGCAAGATTCACGAACATCGATTTTACAAGTCGTCGAAGAGTAGACGATAGAAAGGTGTAAACTATTTCTATCAGAACTGCGCGAAAACTTGTATTCCGGCTCTAAACAACGGGATACATCGTTTTAGATCGAAACTAGCAAGATTCACGAGTATCGATTTTACAAGCAGTCGAAGAGTATACGAGAGAAAGGTGTAAACTATTTCTCTGAGAACTGCGCGAAAACTTGTATTCCGGCTCTAAACAACGAGATACAACGTTTTAGATCGAAACTAGCAAGATTCACGAGTATCAATTTTACAAGCAGTCGAAGAGTAGACGAGAGAAAGGTGTTAACTATTTCTCTCAGAACTGCGCGAAAACTTGTATTCCGGTTCACAACAACGGGATACATCGTTTTAGTTCGAAACTAGCAAGATTCACGAGTATCGATTTTACAAGCAGTCGAAGAGTATGCGAGAGAAAGGTATAAACTTTTTCTCTCAGAACTGCGCGAAAACTTGTATTCCGGCTCAAAACAATGGGATACATCATTTTAGATCGAAACTAGCAAAATTCACGAGCATCAATTTTACAAGTCGTCGAAGAGTAGACGAAAGAAAGGTGTACATTTTTCCTCTCAGAACAGCACGAAAACTTGTATTCCGGCTCTAAACAACGGGATACATCGTTTTAGATCGAAACTAGCAAGATTCACGAGTATCGATTTTACAAGCAGTCGAAGAGTAGACGAGAGAAAGGTGTAAACTATTTCTCTCAGAACTGCGCGAAAACTTGTATTCCGGCACAAAACAACGGGATACATCGTTTTAGATTGAAACTAGAAAATTCAAGAGCATCGATTTACAAGTCGTCGAACAGTAGACGAGAAAAAGGTATAAACTTTTTCGCTCAGAACCTCGCGAAAACTTGTATTCCGGCTCAAAACAACGGGATAGATCGCTTTAGATTGAAACTAGCAAGATTCACGAGCATCGATTTTACAAGTCGTCGAAGAGTAGACGATAGAAAGGTGTAAACTTTTGCTCTCAGAACTGCGCGAAAACTTGTATTCCGGCTCTAAACAACGGGATACATCGTTTTAGATCGAAACTAGCAAGATTCACGAGTATCGATTTTACAAGCAGTCGAAGAGTAGACGAGAGAAAGGTGTAAACTATTTCTCTTGGAACTGCGCGAAAACTTGTATTCCGGCTCTAAACAACGGGATACATTGTTTTAGATCGAAACTAGCAAGATTCACGAACATCGATTTTACAAGTCGTCGAAGAGTAGACGATAGAAAGGTGTAAACTTTTTCTATCAGAACTGCGCGAAAACTTGTATTCCGGTTCAAAACAACGGGATACATCGTTTTAGATCGAAACTAGCCAAATTCACGAGCATCGATTTTACAAGTCGTCGAACAGTAGACGAGAGAAAGGTGTAAACTTTTTCGCTCAGAACTGCGCGAAAACTTGTATTCCGGCTCAAAACAACGGGATACATCGCTTTAGATTGAAACTTGCAAGATTCACGAGCATCGATTTTACAAGTCGTTGAAGAGTAGGCGATAGAAAGGTGTAAACTTTTCCTCTCAGAACTGCGCGAAAACTTGTATTCCGGCTCTAAACAACGGGATACATCGTTTTAGATCGAAACTAGCAAGATTCACGAGTATCGATTTTACAAGAAGTCGAAGAGTAGACGAGAGAAAGGTGTAAACTATTTCTCTCAGAACTGCGCGCAAACTTGTATTCCGGCTAAAAACAACAGGATACATCATTTTAGATCGAAACTAGCAAGATTCACGAGCATCGATTTTACAAATCGTCGAAGAGTAGACGAGAAAAAGCTGTATACTTTTTCTCTCAGAACTGCGCGAAAACTTGTATTCCGGCTCTAAACAACGGGATACATCGTTTTAGATCGAAACTAGCAAGATTCACGAGTATCGATTTTACAAGCAGTCGAAGAGTAGACGAGAGAAAGGTGTAAACTATTTCTCTTGGAACTGCGCGAAAACTTGTATTCCGGCACAAAACAACGGGATACATCGTTTTAGATTGAAACTAGAAAATTCAAGAGCATCGATTTACAAGTCGTCGAACAGTAGACGAGAAAAAGGTATAAACTTTTTCGCTCAGAACCTCGCGAAAACTTGTATTCCGGCTCAAAACAACGGGATAGATCGCTTTAGATTGAAACTAGCAAGATTCACGAGCATCGATTTTACAAGTCGTCGAAGAGTAGACGATAGAAAGGTGTAAACTTTTGCTCTCAGAACTGCGCGAAAACTTGTATTCCGGCTCTAAACAACGGGATACATCGTTTTAGATCGAAACTAGCAAGATTCACGAGTATCGATTTTACAAGCAGTCGAAGAGTAGACGAGAGAAAGGTGTAAACTATTTCTCTTGGAACTGCGCGAAAACTTGTATTCCGGCTCTAAACAACGGGATACATTGTTTTAGATCGAAACTAGCAAGATTCACGAACATCGATTTTACAAGTCGTCGAAGAGTAGACGATAGAAAGGTGTAAACTTTTTCTATCAGAACTGCGCGAAAACTTGTATTCCGGTTCAAAACAACGGGATACATCGTTTTAGATCGAAACTAGCCAAATTCACGAGCATCGATTTTACAAGTCGTCGAACAGTAGACGAGAGAAAGGTGTAAACTTTTTCGCTCAGAACTGCGCGAAAACTTGTATTCCGGCTCAAAACAACGGGATACATCGCTTTAGATTGAAACTTGCAAGATTCACGAGCATCGATTTTAAAAGTCGTTGAAGAGTAGGCGATAGAAAGGTGTAAACTTTTCCTCTCAGAACTGCGCGAAAACTTGTATTCCGGCTCTAAACAACGGGATACATCGTTTTAGATCGAAACTAGCAAGATTCACGAGTATCGATTTTACAAGCAGTCGAAGAGTAGACGAGAGAAAGGTGTAAACTATTTCTCTCGGAACTGCTCGAAAACTTGTATTCCGGCTCAAAACAACGGAATACATCGTTTTAGATCGAAACTAGCAAGATTCACGAGTATCGATTATACAAGCATCGAAGAGTAGACGAGAGAAAGGTGTAAACCTTTTCGCTCAGAACTGCGCGAAAACTTGTATTCCGGCTCTAAACAACGGGATACAACGTTTTAGATCGAAACTAGCAAAATTCACGAGCATCGATTTTACAAGTCGTCGAAGAGTAGACGATAAAAGGTGTGAGCTATTTCTCTCAGAACTGCGCGAAAACTTGTATTCCGGCTCTAAACAACGGGATACATCGTTTTAGATCGAAACTAGCAAGATTCACGAGTATCGATTTTAAAAGCAGTCGAAGAGCAGACGAGAGAAAGGTGTAAACTTTTTCGCTCAGAACTGCGCGAAAACTTGTATTCCGGCTCTAAACAACGGGATACAACGTTTTAGATCGAAACAAGCAAGATTCACGAGCATCGATTTTAGAAGTCGTCGAAGAGTAGACGAGAGAAAGGTATAAACTTTTTCTCTCAGAACTGCGCGAAAACTTGTATTCCGGCTCAAAACAATGGGATACATTGTTTTAGATCGAAACTAGCAAGATTCACGAACATCGATTTTACAAGTCGTCGAAGAGTAGACGATAGAAAGGTGTAAACTATTTCTATCAGAACTGCGCGAAAACTTGTATTCCGGCTCTAAACAACGGGATACATCGTTTTAGATCGAAACTAGCAAGATTCACGAGTATCGATTTTACAAGCAGTCGAAGAGTATACGAGAGAAAGGTGTAAACTATTTCTCTGAGAACTGCGCGAAAACTTGTATTCCGGCTCTAAACAACGGGATACAACGTTTTAGATCGAAACTAGCAAGATTCACGAGTATCAATTTTACAAGCAGTCGAAGAGTAGACGAGAGAAAGGTGTTAACTATTTCTCTCAGAACTGCGCGAAAACTTGTATTCCGGTTCACAACAACGGGATACATCGTTTTAGTTCGAAACTAGCAAGATTCACGAGTATCGATTTTACAAGCAGTCGAAGAGTATGCGAGAGAAAGGTATAAACTTTTTCTCTCAGAACTGCGCGAAAACTTGTATTCCGGCTCAAAACAATGGGATACATCATTTTAGATCGAAACTAGCAAAATTCACGAGCATCAATTTTACAAGTCGTCGAAGAGTAGACGAAAGAAAGGTGTACATTTTTCCTCTCAGAACAGCACGAAAACTTGTATTCCGGCTCTAAACAACGGGATACATCGTTTTAGATCGAAACTAGCAAGATTCACGAGTATCGATTTTACAAGCAGTCGAAGAGTAGACGAGAGAAAGGTGTAAACTATTTCTCTCAGAACTGCGCGAAAACTTGTATTCCGGCACAAAACAACGGGATACATCGTTTTAGATTGAAACTAGAAAATTCAAGAGCATCGATTTACAAGTCGTCGAACAGTAGACGAGAAAAAGGTATAAACTTTTTCGCTCAGAACCTCGCGAAAACTTGTATTCCGGCTCAAAACAACGGGATAGATCGCTTTAGATTGAAACTAGCAAGATTCACGAGCATCGATTTTACAAGTCGTCGAAGAGTAGACGATAGAAAGGTGTAAACTTTTGATCTCAGAACTGCGCGAAAACTTGTATTCCGGCTCTAAACAACGGGATACATCGTTTTAGATCGAAACTAGCAAGATTCACGAGTATCGATTTTACAAGCAGTCGAAGAGTAGACGAGAGAAAGGTGTAAACTATTTCTCTTGGAACTGCGCGAAAACTTGTATTCCGGCTCTAAACAACGGGATACATTGTTTTAGATCGAAACTAGCAAGATTCACGAACATCGATTTTACAAGTCGTCGAAGAGTAGACGATAGAAAGGTGTAAACTTTTTCTATCAGAACTGCGCGAAAACTTGTATTCCGGTTCAAAACAACGGGATACATCGTTTTAGATCGAAACTAGCCAAATTCACGAGCATCGATTTTACAAGTCGTCGAACAGTAGACGAGAGAAAGGTGTAAACTTTTTCGCTCAGAACTGCGCGAAAACTTGTATTCCGGCTCAAAACAACGGGATACATCGCTTTAGATTGAAACTTGCAAGATTCACGAGCATCGATTTTACAAGTCGTTGAAGAGTAGGCGATAGAAAGGTGTAAACTTTTCCTCTCAGAACTGCGCGAAAACTTGTATTCCGGCTCTAAACAACGGGATACATCGTTTTAGATCGAAACTAGCAAGATTCACGAGTATCGATTTTACAAGAAGTCGAAGAGTAGACGAGAGAAAGGTGTAAACTATTTCTCTCAGAACTGCGCGCAAACTTGTATTCCGGCTAAAAACAACAGGATACATCATTTTAGATCGAAACTAGCAAGATTCACGAGCATCGATTTTACAAATCGTCGAAGAGTAGACGAGAAAAAGCTGTATACTTTTTCTCTCAGAACTGCGCGAAAACTTGTATTCCGGCTCTAAACAACGGGATACATCGTTTTAGATCGAAACTAGCAAGATTCACGAGTATCGATTTTACAAGCAGTCGAAGAGTAGACGAGAGAAAGGTGTAAACTATTTCTCTTGGAACTGCGCGAAAACTTGTATTCCGGCTCTAAACAACGGGATACATTGTTTTAGATCGAAACTAGCAAGATTCACGAACATCGATTTTACAAGTCGTCGAAGAGTAGACGATAGAAAGGTGTAAACTTTTTCTATCAGAACTGCGCGAAAACTTGTATTCCGGTTCAAAACAACGGGATACATCGTTTTAGATCGAAACTAGCCAAATTCACGAGCATCGATTTTACAAGTCGTCGAACAGTAGACGAGAGAAAGGTGTAAACTTTTTCGCTCAGAACTGCGCGAAAACTTGTATTCCGGCTCAAAACAACGGGATACATCGCTTTAGATTGAAACTTGCAAGATTCACGAGCATCGATTTTACAAGTCGTTGAAGAGTAGGCGATAGAAAGGTGTAAACTTTTCCTCTCAGAACTGCGCGAAAACTTGTATTCCGGCTCTAAACAACGGGATACATCGTTTTAGATCGAAACTAGCAAGATTCACGAGTATCAATTTTACAGAAGTCGAAGAGTAGACGAGAGAAAGGTGTAAACTATTTCTCTCAGAACTGCGCGCAAACTTGTATTCCGGCTCAAAACAACAGGATACATCATTTTAGATCGAAACTAGCAAGATTCACGAGCATCGATTTTACAAATCGTCGAAGAGTAGACGAGAAAAAGCTGTATACTTTTTCTCTCAGAACTGCGCGAAAACTTGTATTCCGGCTCAAATCAACGGGATAACATCGTTTTAGATCGAAACTAGCACGATTAACGAGCATCGATTTACAAGTCGTCGAAAAGTAGTCGAGAGAAAGGTGTAAACTTTTTTCTCTCAGAACTGCGCGAAAACTGGTATTCCGGCTCAAAACAACGGGGATACATTGTTTTAGAGCGAAAACTATCAAGATTCACGAGCATCGATTTTACAAGTTTTCGAAGAGTAGACGAGAGAAAGATTAAAAACTTTTTTCTCCCAGAACTGCGCGAAAACTTGTATTCTGGCTCATAACAACGGGATACATCGTTTTAGATCGAAACTAGCACGATTCACGAGTATCGATTTTACAAGCAGTCGAAGAGTAGACGAGAGAAAGGTGTAAACTTTTTCTCTCAGAACTGCGCGAAAACTGGTATTCCGGCTCAAAACAACGGGATACATTGTTTTAGAGCGAAACTATCAAGATTCACGAGCATCGATTTTACAAGTTTTCGAAGAGTAGACGAGAGAAAGATTAAAAACTTTTTCTCCCAGAACTGCGCGAAAAACTTGTATTCTGGCTCTAAACAACGGGATACATCGTTTTAGATCGAAACTAGCAAGATTCACGAGTATCGATTTTACAAGCAGTCGAAGAGTAGACGAGAGAAAGGTGTAAACTATTTCTCTTGGAACTGCGCGAAAACTTGTATTCCGGCACAAAACAACGGGATACATCGTTTTAGATTGAAACTAGAAAATTCAAGAGCATCGATTTACAAGTCGTCGAACAGTAGACGAGAAAAAGGTATAAACTTTTTCGCTCAGAACCTCGCGAAAACTTGTATTCCGGCTCAAAACAACGGGATAGATCGCTTTAGATTGAAACTAGCAAGATTCACGAGCATCGATTTTACAAGTCGTCGAAGAGTAGACGATAGAAAGTGTAAACTTTTGCTCTCAGAACTGCGCGAAAACTTGTATTCCGGCTCTAAACAACGGGATACATCGTTTTAGATCGGAAACTAGCAAGATTCACGAGTATCGATTTTACAAGCAGTCGAAGAGTAGACGAGAGAAAGGTGTAAACTATTTCTCTTGGAACTGCGCGAAAACTTGTATTCCGGCTCTAAACAACGGGATACATTGTTTTAGATCGAAACTAGCAAGATTCACGAACATCGATTTTACAAGTCGTCGAAGAGTAGACGATAGAAAGGTGTAAACTTTTTCTATCAGAACTGCGCGAAAACTTGTATTCCGGTTCAAACAACGGGATACATCGTTTTAGATCGAAACTAGCCAAATTCACGAGCATCGATTTTACAAGTCGTCGAACAGTAGACGAGAGAAAGGTGTAAACTTTTTCGCTAAAGAAAAAAAGAACTAACATAGAAACTGCGCGAAAACTTGTATTCCGGCTCAAAACAACGGGATACATCGCTTTAGATTGAAACTTGCAAGATTCACGAGCATCGATTTTAAAAGTCGTTGAAGAGTAGGCGATAGAAAGGTGTAAACTTTTCCTCTCAGAACTGCGCGAAAACTTGTATTCCGGCTCTAAACAACGGGATACATCGTTTTAGATCGAAACTAGCAAGATTCACGAGTATCGATTTTACAAGCAGTCGAAGAGTAGACGAGAGAAAGGTGTAAACTATTTCTCTCGGAACTGCTCGAAAACTTGTATTCCGGCTCAAACAACGGAATACATCGTTTTAGATCGAAACTAGCAAGATTCACGAGTATCGATTATACAAGCATCGAAGAGTAGACGAGAGAAAGGTGTAACCTTTTCGCTCAGAACTGCGCGAAAACTTGTATTCCGGCTCTAAACAACGGGATACAACGTTTTAGATCGAAACTAGCAAAATTCACGAGCATCGATTTTACAAGTCGTCGAAGAGTAGACGATAAAAGGTGTGAGCTATTTCTCTCAGAACTGCGCGAAAACTTGTATTCCGGCTCTAAACAACGGGATACATCGTTTTAGATCGAAACTAGCAAGATTCACGAGTATCGATTTTAAAAGCAGTCGAAGAGCAGACGAGAGAAAGGTGTAAACTTTTTCGCTCAGAACTGCGCGAAAACTTGTATTCGGCTCTAAACAACGGATACAACGTTTTAGATCGAAACAAGCAAGATTCACGAGCATCGATTTAGAAGTCGTCGAAGAGTAGACGAGAGAAAGGTATAAACTTTTTCTCTCAGAACTGCGCGAAAACTTGTATTCCGGCTCAAAACAATGGGATACATTGTTTTAGATCGAAACTAGCAAGATTCACGAACATCGATTTTACAAGTCGTCGAAGAGTAGACGATAGAAAGGTGTAAACTATTTCTATCAGAACCTGCGCGAAAACTTGTATTCCGGCTCTAAACAACGGGATACATCGTTTTAGATCGAAACTAGCAAGATTCACGAGTATCGATTTTACAAGCAGTCGAAGAGTATACGAGAGAAAGGTGTAAACTATTTCTCTGAGAACTGCGCGAAAACTTGTATTCCGGCTCTAAACAACGGGATACAACGTTTTAGATCGAAACTAGCAAGATTCACGAGTATCAATTTTACAAGCAGTCGAAGAGTAGACGAGAGAAAGGTGTTAACTATTTCTCTCAGAACTGCGCGAAAACTTGTATTCCGGTTCACAACAACGGGATACATCGTTTTAGTTCGAAACTAGCAAGATTCACGAGTATCGATTTTACAAGCAGTCGAAGAGTATGCGAGAGAAGGTATAAACTTTTTCTCTCAGAACTGCGCGAAAACTTGTATTCCGGCTCAAAACAATGGGATACATCATTTTAGATCGAAACTAGCAAAATTCACGAGCATCAATTTTACAAGTCGTCGAAGAGTAGACGAAAGAAAGGTGTACATTTTTCCTCTCAGAACAGCACGAAAACTTGTATTCCGGCTCTAAACAACGGGGATACATCGTTTTAGATCGAAACTAGCAAGATTCACGAGTATCGATTTTACAAGCAGTCGAAGAGTAGACGAGAGAAAGGTGTAAACTATTTCTCTCAGAACTGCGCGAAAACTTGTATTCCGGCACAAAACACGGGATACATCGTTTTAGATTGAAACTAGAAAATTCAAGAGCATCGATTTACAAGTCGTCGAACAGTAGACGAGAAAAAGGTATAAACTTTTTCGCTCAGAACCTCGCGAAAACTTGTATTCCGGCTCAAAACAACGGGATAGATCGCTTTAGATTGAAACTAGCAAGATTCACGAGCATCGATTTTACAAGTCGTCGAAGAGTAGACGATAGAAGGTGTAAACTTTTGATCCTCAGAACTGCGCGAAAACTTGTATTCCGGCTCTAAACAACGGGATACATCGTTTTAGATCGAAACTAGCAAGATTCACGAGTATCGATTTTACAAGCAGTCGAAGAGTAGACGAGAGAAAGGTGTAAACTATTTCTCTTGGAACTGCGCGAAAACTTGTATTCCGGCTCTAAACAACGGGATACATTGTTTTAGATCGAAACTAGCAAGATTCACGAACATCGATTTTACAAGTCGTCGAAGAGTAGACGATAGAAAGGTGTAAACTTTTTCTATCAGAACTGCGCGAAAACTTGTATTCCGGTTCAAAACAACGGGATACATCGTTTTAGATCGAAACTAGCCAAATTCACGAGCATCGATTTTACAAGTCGTCGAACAGTAGACGAGAGAAAGGTGTAAACTTTTTCGCTCAGAACTGCGCGAAAACTTGTATTCCGGCTCAAAACAACGGGATACATCGCTTTAGATTGAAACTTGCAAGTTTCACGAGCATCGATTTTACAAGTCGTTGAAGAGTAGGCGATAGAAAGGTGTAAACTTTTTCCTCTCAGAACTGCGCGAAAACTTGTATTCCGGCTCTAAACAACGGGATACATCGTTTTAGATCGAAACTAGCAAGATTCACGAGTATCGATTTTACAAGAAGTCGAAGAGTAGACGAGAGAAAGGTGTAAACTATTTCTCTCAGAACTGCGCGCAAACTTGTATTCCGGCTAAAAACAACAGGATACATCATTTTAGATCTGAAACTAGCAAGATTCACGAGCATCGATTTTACAAATCGTCGAAGAGTAGACGAGAAAAAGCTGTATACTTTTTCTCTCAGAACTGCGCGAAAACTTGTATTCCGGCTCTAAACAACGGGATACATCGTTTTAGATCGAAACTAGCAAGATTCACGAGTATCGATTTTACAAGCAGTCGAAGAGTAGACGAGAGAAAGGTGTAAACTATTTCTCTTGGAACTGCGCGAAAACTTGTATTCCGGCTCTAAACAACGGGGATACATTGTTTTAGATCGAAAACTAGCAAGATTCACGAACATCGATTTTACAAGTCGTCGAAGAGTAGACGATAGAAAGGTGTAAACTTTTTCTATCAGAAACTGCGCGAAAACTTGTATCCGGTTCAAAACAACGGGATACATCGTTTTAGATCGAAACTAGCCAAATTCACGAGCATCGATTTTACAAGGTCGTCGAACAGTAGACGAGAGAAAGGTGTAAACTTTTTTCGCTCAGAACTGCGCGAAAACTTGTATTCCGGCTCAAAACAACGGGATACATCGCTTTAGATTGAAACTTGCAAGATTCACGAGCATCGATTTTACAAGTCGTTGAAGAGTAGGCGATAGAAAGGTGTAAACTTTTCCTCTCAGAACTGCGCGAAAACTTGTATTCCGGCTCTAAACAACGGGATACATCGTTTTAGATCGAAACTAGCAAGATTCACGAGTATCAATTTTACAAGAAGTCGAAGAGTAGACGAGAGAAAGGTGTAAACTATTTCTCTCAGAACTGCGCGCAAACTTGTATTCCGGCTCAAAACAACAGGATACATCATTTTAGATCGAAACTAGCAAGATTCACGAGCATCGATTTTACAAATCGTCGAAGAGTAGACGAGAAAAAGCTGTATACTTTTTCTCTCAGAACTGCGCGAAAACTTGTATTCCGGCTCAAATCAACGGGATACATCGTTTTAGATCGAAACTAGCACGATTAACGAGCATCGATTTACAAGTCGTCGAAAAGTAGTCGAGAGAAAGGTGTAAACTTTTTCTCTCAGAACTGCGCGAAAACTGGTATTCCGGCTCAAAACAACGGGATACATTGTTTTAGAGCGAAACTATCAAGATTCACGAGCATCGATTTTACAAGTTTTCGAAGAGTAGACGAGAGAAAGATTAAAAACTTTTTCTCCCAGAACTGCGCGAAAACTTGTATTCTGGCTCATAACAACGGGATACATCGTTTTAGATCGAAACTAGCACGATTCACGAGTATCGATTTTACAAGCAGTCGAAGAGTAGACGAGAGAAAGGTGTAAACTTTTTCTCTCAGAACTGCGCGAAAACTGGTATTCCGGCTCAAAACAACGGGATACATTGTTTTAGAGCGAAACTATCAAGATTCACGAGCATCGATTTTACAAGTTTTCGAAGAGTAGACGAGAGAAAGATTAAAAACTTTTTCTCCAGAACTGCGCGAAAACTTGTATTCTGGCTCTAAACAACGGGATACATCGTTTCAGATCGAAACTAGCAAGATTCACGAGTATCGATTTTACAAGCAGTCGAAGAGTAGACGAGAGAAAGGTGTAAACTATTTCTCTCAGAACTGCGCGAAAACTTGTATTCCGGCTCAAACAACGGGATACATCGTTTTAGATCGAAACTAGCAAAATTCACGAGCATCGATTTACAAGTCGTCGAACAGTACACGAGAGAAAGGTATAAACTTTTTCGCTCAGAACCTCGCGAAAACTTGTATTCCGGCTCCAAAACAACGGGATACATCGCTTTAGATTGAAACTAGCAAGATTCACGAGCATCGATTTTACAAGTCGTGGAAGAGTAGACGATAGAAAGGTGTAAACTTTTGCTCTCAGAACTGCGCGAAAACTTGTATTCCGGCTCTAAACAACGGGATACATCGTTTTAGATCGAAACTAGCAAGATTCACGGGTATCGATTTTACAAGCAGTCGAAGAGTAGACGAGAGAAAGGTGTAAACTATTTCTCTCGGAACTGCTCGAAAACTTGTATTCCGGCTCAAAACAACGGAATACATCGTTTTAGATCGAAACTAGCAAGATTCACGAGTATCGATTATACAAGCATCGAAGAGTAGACGAGAGAAAGGTGTAAACCTTTTCGCTCAGAACTGCGCGAAAACTTGTATTCCGGCTCTAAACAACGGGATACAACGTTTTAGATCGAAACTAGCAAAATTCACGAGCATCGATTTTACAAGTCGTCGAAGAGTAGACGATAAAAGGGTGTGAGCTATTTCTCTCAGAACTGCGCGAAAACTTGTATTCCGGCTCTAAACAACGGGATACATCGTTTTAGATCGAAACTAGCAAGATTCACGAGTATCGATTTTAAAAGCAGTCGAAGAGCAGACGAGAGAAAGTGTAAACTTTTTCGCTCAGAACTGCGCGGAAAACTTGTATTCCGGCTCTAAACAACGGGATACAACGTTTTAGATCGAAACAAGCAAGATTCACGAGCATCGATTTTAGAAGTCGTCGAAGAGTAGACGAGAGAAAGGTATAAACTTTTTCTCTCAGAACTGCGCGAAAACTTGTATTCCGGCTCAAAACAATGGGATACATTGTTTTTAGATCGAAACTAGCATGATTCACGAACATCGATTTTACAAGTCGTCGAAGAGTAGACGATAGAAAGGTTGTAAACTATTTCTATCAGAACTGCGCGAAAACTTGTATTCGGCTCTAAACAACGGGATACATCGTTTTAGATCGAAACTAGCAAGATTCACGAGTATCGATTTTACAAGCAGTCGAAGAGTATACGAGAGAAAGGTGTAAACTATTTCTCTGAGAACTGCGCGAAAACTTGT